>NC_048893.1:92920499-92998443 GCF_011077185.1 Oxyura jamaicensis
CCTTGTCAAATGAAACAATTTTTTATAGGTTGGAAAAAAAATGATTTGGAGTTTTCCTTCCGAATAGTACAAATTTATTTAGAAACCACAAGTTCTTCCTCCCTTGTCAAATGAAACATATTTTTTTATAGTTTGAAAAAAAAATCAAAGTATAGCTCAAGTAATTTTTTTCTTATCCCTGGGGTATCTTACTTACTGCGGTGCTCTGTAACTCCGGGTGACTGACACAATGATTCAGGTGGATTGCTTCCTTTCAGTTAAGCACTTCGGTACATCTTGGCAGAGGTGATCGTGATTCTAAGGAGCAATCTCCATAATCATGCTTTGCTTATTTTGCTCCTGATGTATCACAGCCCCAGGACCCACTGTGTTATCTCAGCTGATGTGGAGACGGAGTATTATCATCAAGCTTTGATTGACCTCCTCACACCTAGGGAACAAGAGAGTACTAGCATAACTTCATTCTCTAAAATCTGTTACGTTTTGATTGCGTGTGTGATATGACCTTGATATCTGAGCATCTGAATATCAGTGAGAAATCGATTTAAGCTGGAAAAATGTTCTTTTAATAGTTCTAGCGAGAACTTTTTAAAAAAACTTTTCCTTTCTCCAAAGGTGGGAAATAAAATAAAAGGGAAACTTCAAAAGCAAATTTGTCAAGTTGTTCTGGATCATTTTGAGAAGCAGTACACAGTGGAACTGGGAGATAAGTGGACCGGTGTCAGGTCTGTTGTTCTGGGGAAATGGGGGAGGGAGGAGAGAGGTTCTGGTAGTTTTTAAGTGCTTCATAAAATAATTTCAAAAAGAGTCATAGGCTGTGGCAGCTGTGTCAGTCTGTTTGCAGTTTAGAACTATAATAAAAGCATGGAGTAACAGAAGACTAAAAATTTTATTTATTTATTTTTCCATAATAAAAGGAAATAGGTTTCTTTATATGGTGATTAAGTTTCTGTTCTCCTGTATGTGTATGCACTGTAAGGATGCTGCCGTCTTATGTGTTTCATGTTACTGTTTTGTAAAAGCATGGTCCAAAGTAACCCTTTATACCTAACAGCTGCTGTTAGTATTTTTTTCTTCATAGCTTTATAGTAGAGACTGGAGAAGAAATTGACTACCGTCTGTTTACCTGTACAGAAAAATGGTATCAGTTAATTTGGGCCTTGATCACACAGCAGCTAAAGAACTGGCACTGAGAGAAGACATCACCTCTGCTAGCTGGTGCTTGTCACTCATAGGAAAGCCATCAGAAGAGCCCTTCAGAAGTTCATTGCTTAGCTTACATCCTTTCCAACAGGAATGTGAACAAAAGCAGTTGATTTCAAGCTGAAGTGCATCAGGAATGCTTATGTGATCTATGCCACATTACTTTGAATGGAGAAGCATCTCATGTCATCAGAATCTTAGTAACCATGTTATTACTGAGTACCTTCTTGAAATACATTAATAACATTTAGAAAAAAGTTATAAGCATAGGTACATAACATTGGTTTAACTGGATCAACTTCAAAACTCCTGGGTTGGATCAATGCATATTTCTCTTTTAGTCAACAAATATTGCTGAGGGGTATTTTACAGTGCTGAAGGAAAAAATACCAAGAAGAATTAGAGTAGAAAATGATGAAAATCCTTGAAGAAAGCTCTGAGAAAGCAAACTGAAATACAAGGAGGCATATTCCTAGATGCAGGCGCTGCTTTTTGGTTACCTTCAAGGAATATTTATTGGTTTATGTTTTTCTAGCCCAATGATTGCAGAATATAAATGGAAATTTAGCAAAGAACATTTGTAAAGACTGCATTTTACAAATGTATTGATGTGTATATATATATATATATATATATATGTATAGATGTACATTTTACAGTGTTTGCAGGAATGACCACTGCAAAACCACTGTGATTCTTTTAGCTGTGATTTCTGATAGCTAATTTTTCATTCTTTGCCCCAGGGAAGTTCTTTATAGTCAGAAAAAGCACTGTGCTTCATATTGGGAAGTTAATTTTATTTGTCAAGTTATTAAATAGCTTTTCCTTTTTCCAATCTAGAGAGGTGCTCACATGCCCATCGTGCTGGCAGTATGCCATCCTGCTTAACAAATTCAGCCAGTCCACTGAACTGGAGAATACGTTGCGTGTGGAGGGATATCATCCTGCCTTTCAAGGAACTTTGCCTTATCTTCCAAGATCATTGAAGTGTTACATCAGTAGAACTCCTAGGAGATTCCCTGCGCAAAAACACCAAACTGGTAAACTGAAAGAATATTATCTGCTGAATGCTGCTTCAGTGTTACCAGTGCTGGCATTAGAGGTGAAAGATGGGGAAGACGTTTTGGATCTCTGTGCTGCACCAGGGGGTAAATCAGTAGCTATCCTACAGTGTGCCTATCCAGGTAATGTATTGAGGTGCTGTTAGTAGATTCCTTGCTTTGTTCCTGGGCTATTTTAGTTGTGTCTGTATTCTGTATGGATTTGGATTGGGGGTGGGAAGAAAAAAATATATATATTCTAATTAGTTCTGTGCCTTTTAGTAGTTTTTTATTTAGGTTTGTTTACCTACAAGACCGTGAAAATTGCATTAGTTATTTAAATATCGGTTACTGCATACTGACAGAAAAAAGTGTAGTAGCTTTATGTTTTACTTCACTGGTTTTCTTGTTGTTACTTCTGAAGAAGCTAATTTAACACCTTTGTACATTTGTTGGTCCAGGAAGTTAAGTAATTTGCAATCTTTGAATATTTGTCCTTTTTTTTCTTTTACTGCGCTACCTGCCTGGCCAGTGCTATGCAAATAATATAAGTAAATATAACTGTACTGATATAAAATGGAATATAAATTAAATGTTCTAGATTTAGGCAGAGGGGAAGAGCATATGATGAGGAATTGGTCTATATCAGCATTTTAAAAGTTCTGTGTCTTCAGCCACCTAGATTTAGCATAAGAAAGCACTATGATAGTCACAGCATGTTAGAAGGCAATAAATAAGCATCTGTTCCCAAGTTTATATGTTAAGTTGGGCAGAAAGTGTCTCAAAATGTTTATAGCACCCTAGGTTCTTAAGGATGAGAATATTAATTATAGCCACCTGTAAATGTTGATTACAGCTTGTTCTCACTCCCTCTTCTAGAGGAAGCAGGTGCTGCCAGTGAAGTGAATTGAATGACTTGCCCTTTCAAAAGGTTTTGGGAAAAAAAAAATAAAAGTAAAATAAAAAGAAAACTTTTATCCCACATATCTTCTGAAGATATTAGTTTGTTGCTGAGAAAGTAAGGTGCAAGGAAGTTGATTCTGACTATATCTCAGTGAATGCTAAAATATTTCCTATTATTTATGGCAGACAAAAGGTGTAGGACAAACCATAGGTGGGTGTCCAGAGGCTCAAAAAGGGAAACTTTTTTAAAGTAGCAAACAGGAGTTAAGAGGAAAATCTGTTGCTGGCCTGGGTTGAGGTACAAGCAACAGTTTTCTCAGAAGAGATAACTACTCAGGCTTTGTTTTAAGTGCAACAACAGGCTTTTGTTGAAACACAGCTTATATTTCAAGTCAGTGAAGAATTGCACTGCTCAGCATAGGTGCAGAAAGCTGAGATTTTATTTAGTTAAAAGGCAATTAATTTATAAAAGACATGTACTCCATTGTCTAAGGACAGTGGCAGAAGGAACATAGAAAAATACTCACTTAGCACTGATTTGGGACACGGCTTATGTTTAAAGTTGGTTTTACTGTGGAAGTCTATTGCTACCATAAGTATTTGCTAGTAAATATTTATGGATTGCTCTGTAGGAACATGTTGAAATTTACTAGGGTTTATAAAAATCTAGCAGTGCTATAAAATGTGCAATAGCATAAGCACATAGGGTGTAAACTCCGTGGCTGTCACAGAAAAAAAAAAAAAAAAAAAAAGAATTTGTTGTTAGTCTGTATTCACAGAAAATAAAGAGGACTGGTTTTAGGGTATTTACTTCATTTATTTTTTTTAAGGTCAACTTCACTGTAATGAGTATGATGATTTGAGATCAAGATGGTTGAAACAGACAATGGAATCCTTCATCCCGGATCCTTTGGTTAACTTAATAACTGTCTCTAAACTAGACGGTAGACAGATTGGAGATTTTAAACCTGAATTGTATGACAAGGTAACATTATTAGTTATTAGTAAATTCTGTTTCTTCCTTCTGATTCTTTTCCTGTGCTGCTTTATTTTTCATGTTTTTCCAGACCCCAAAAAGATATTTCACTTATCAAGGGGAACCAAGGTCATATACAGGATTTTTAAGGCCTCAGGAATCATTTTATGAAGCTTATTGTGCATGTGTTCATGTGTTAGATGATGTTACCCATTTAGTTTTGGTCATGAATTCTGAAGACCTTGTATCCTCCATGCATAATGTGTGCTTAAGAACAGGGGATCAAGTGAGAAAGCTCTATTCTCCAGAAGGAGGGTAGTTTTGGACCATTTTTTTCTTTTTTTTTTTTTTTCTCCTTGATGACTCCATATAAACATCTCAGCATAGTAATTGATCATTTCTTCTCCTAAAATGGAAAGTAAAAATGGTGTTCCCGGTGCTTGCAAAAATAAGTTGAGTAGATTTTGGTACAGATAATCACTTTCTGAAAACTGTATTGTGAATTGTCTTATTTTCTCCTATTTGCTGTACAGGTACTGGTTGATGCTCCTTGTTCGAATGACAGAAGTTGGTTATTCTCCTCTGATACTCAGCAAGCTATGCTTAGGCTGATAAAAAGGAAAGAATTATCTTCTCTACAATTCCAGCTGCTAAGGTGAGAAGTGCAAAGAAAAGCTATTAAAGGAGCTTTTCGTAATTAATGAAAGTATGTTTGGGGGAAAGGGGCTGTGGACAAGATTTGTCATGTTTAATATCCAAACCTAGGTTTCACCGCATGAAAAAATTTCAAGACTATGTTGTTGCAATGGCTGTTCAGTTTAAAAAAAAAAAAAAAGTCAATATGGAATTTTGTATGGTATAACACGAATGGTGAGGTCTAGATCCTCTACTAATGCACTGCTGTACAGTCCTGTTAATTCACTTATATTTGTTTCCATTTACAAGTGATTCAGAACAGTCTGGTACCACAGCAAAATATTTTTGGTTGACATAGCTAAAATGATTTCAGAACTACTCAGCTGAAGCAAAAACGTGCATAGAATGTATAATGTGTTTTTTTTTCTTTTCAATTTTTGAAAGTAGTCTATAAACCTGCCAAGCTGGGTACTCATTCTCCAACACATTTTGTCTTTGTTCTGTTGCAGAATTATCCATTATGTTTTTTTTACAGCCTACATGATAACCAAACTGTCAGTCAACACTGGTTACCAACCATCATTTAGTTCATTAGTTAATTCTGCTTCAGAATTTGTTTCTTGCACTGTTTTTATGAAAAGTTTGAGTCTACTGTGGCACATTCTCAAGTGTTGCTTGAATTTAATGCCCACTTAACTACTTATAGCACAAAGATACTATTCATCATAACTGATAGGGTAAAAAAGTAACAATGTTGGTTTGGGGCAAGTTGGAGAGGACTGTGTGGTTTTAATGAACATTCATCCAATACTCCAAATCAAGGTTGTCATGTATTACTCTGATACCAGCCATAGACTAGCTAGCGTTTGTGAAGACTTTGAAAATCCTTTTTCCCCAATGGGAAAAACTCTAATGTGACTTCCCAAGAATACCTTCTAGACCTGAGTGTTTTTAACTAAGTAACAATCGTGCCTGAAGTCCATCTGTCAAAGCAAATCGAGGGGAAAAAAACATACTACAAAACAATAAAAAAAAGTTTTTATGGAAAGTTCTAATTTACAGCAGTTCCAGATAGTTCTGCATGAGTTCCAGTTGAAAAAGACCTAACAGAAGGGTATGATTTATAGCAGAAATATGAGTATCTTATTGCAGTAATGCATCATGTCACCCATTTCCTTTGAAGAAATCAATCACATTTAAAACACTGACCTGTTTTGTTTTTCTCTTTTCAATATTTGACATATAAAATCCAATTTGTGAGCCCCAACCAAAAGAAAGCATATATCATGCAGTGAAATTTTGGAAATTTGCATAAATCTCTTCGGATTGTAATCCTGAAGTGGAGAACTCATGACAGCAGGAATCTTGTTTTTGAAAAAGGAGATGCTCCTGTCAGCCCAAATCAGATTTAATTGAATTTTTCCTAAGTCAAGAAGAGAACTTTGCTTCTGTTGAAAGTGCACTTTACTATAGCAACAGCAAGAGGAATTGGATTTGTAAGGACAGAATACTTCTTACATGTAAGTTGAAGTAAAAGGATTGTAATTTCTGTTTTGTCGTTCAACATACATCTGAGTAGTTCTACAGATTGAACAATCTATTGTTACGTGCACTGGATTTTTATTTATTTATTATCTTGCAAAAGATTTTAGGGCACATAAAATACGTGGTTAGATTCAAGATGTAGATATTACAAGCTTTATCCGGTAAATATTTGGCATATGCTTGGAAAATGCTATAGATGTCCACAGGATTTTTATTGTTTCTTCTATCTGATCATTTTAGAATGGATTCCCAGAAATCAGTGACATGTCAGATTTGGTGTGAAAGGGAAAAAAGAAATCATAAAATGAGACCAGGAAAGCTTAAATGATTCTTGCAAGTGCATTAGAAGTTTGCAAAATAAAAATTGTAGAATGCTACCCTATTCAAGTCTTTATTTTATGGTCAGGGTGCATAATTATAAGCCAAAAATTGTCAATAAATGCTGTCTCTGATACCTTCCATTCATATTCAGGAAAGTTGAAACTACACTAATTCTGCTGTACTCTGCCTTGTTTGAATCAGTTCATGCAGCACCAGCTCTGACTTACCGCTTCAGGTTACCTGGTATTTTATGCTCAGGGACTTCGGTCACCTCAGTTGCTGTATCAGTAGAACAAAAATAAAGCTGGATCCCAGCAATTTTGCTGGGAGTAGTGAAAGAAATGCTGTGTGATTCAAAATGAAGTATAAGGGCCAAGCATTACTTCAGTTTAGCAGTAGTGGTGAAGTATAAGGAAGAGAGTAGAAGAAGGAACCCACCAATGAGAATTATGAAATGTGAGAGAATTATGAATTGTCACTTCCATCAAGTGACCTTTGGCACAAATTTTGTGGTTCTCTCTTTAATTATGGAAGTGCTTCACTTGTTCACTTGTTACCTTTTTTCTGGGTTTTGTCATCTTGTGGGTTCTTTTCTTGATTTTTTTTTTTTTTTTTTTTTTTTAAGCAGATCAGCCTTTGGGAGTAGGGGAAGCTGGGGACATCAGAGAGGAACTGAGGGAAGAAAAAGTATTGTTGCATTATGATATATATATTACAAGTAGTTGGAGGCTTCAGAGAATGAAGATCTGAAAGAAACTTTGAAACTGATGGGATGATTTTCCTATGTCAGTCTGAACCAAGTTTGAAATCTAAATGAGCAGCATAAAAGCTGAACAGCAAATTTTATAAGCAGCAAGGGCACTACTGGTTTGAAGGAAATTGAGATTGTAATGATCGTTAATACCAAAACCAAAGCATCCCTGCAGAGTGCTATAATCTGAGAACACACTGCAAATCTTGTTATTGTTTGGGGTGTTCATGCAGAAAACAAATTGCAAAATAAGTAAGGAGTGTTCATTTCCTGACACTGAATGCTGGTGCAAAAGGCAGTGATTCCCACATGTGAATTTACCATTGTTATCAGTTCTTAGATGAAAATTAAACCTGGGGTGAAGGTCGAGTGCGTAATAACTTAATGGTGAAACTGCTACAGATGTTGTAATTATTCCTAGACCAGTAATTGCAACTGAAAGAAGCGGTGTTAGGATTCAGCTGAAAATAAATCCAAACAGGATACAAATTGGAAAATGCAGAAAAGGCGTGCAGACTACTGTAACTCTTCTGTACACAACATCTCTCGGTAATTAAATGGCTGTAATTGCTGTTTAATAGAGTTCTGGTCCAGAGGAGCTCAAACCAACTTTAAAAGATACATTGTGGTTGACTTTCTGTTTTCATCTCTTTTTCTCCTTAGTAGTTAACGAGAAGGGAGATTGTGCATGCTTGTCTTGCGTATTCAAAACCAGGAGGTTTGAGCAAATTCTGAGTGCGTGAGAGGTTTGAAGGGCTTTGAATGTTCTGCCCTTTTGATTACTGGTGGCAAATTAGCCATACAAAATGCTCATTTTTCTAGTTGATCTTTAGAGTTGTACGGATTCTCCTTTTTCAGAACTCAGAATAAAGCATTAAATTTGGGTTGAGAAATCAGGAGAACACTTGCTTCAATCCCTGTATTGCTTACAAACACTGATTTTTAAGGAACTGTGACTGATTCTCTGTAACGTAATGCATCTCCTGTTACAAACCTTATGCAACTGGAGTGCAATAGTGAGATACAAGGAATGTTTCCCTCTAAACAAAGAACTTTTTTTTTTTTTTGCTTTGGATTCCAGTCATAACATGGTATTTGAAGTTGCTGATCTTTTCCAAGAAAAGGTTACCAGAAGTTGTGAGATGTTTTTGCTTGCTTGCTTGCTCTATTATTTCCTGCTGAATAGTTTAGGAAGTGGGTGGGTTGCATACTTGCTTGCACTCAGAAGGGAAAAAAAAGAAAAAGAAGCCTCCACCTAAAAATTCTGTACTTATTTTTCTGAATGAAAGGGAACATATATAATTAATGTCAAATGTAAGTAACCAGGTATTGTGCAAACTGTTTCATCAAGCTTCCAATCTGTGGTTGCCTTGCTGCTTCAGTCCCAGTCTCCACTGGAGCAGAGACTGCTGATCATGCAGCCAGTTTGTATGGTGGTTTACCAATCTACACACATGGAGAGGCAAGTGAGATTGACATTTCCCCTTAAGTCATCAGGTAGAACTGGCAACACAAGTCTCTAAAGGCTAACCTACATGCCAGCAGACTAGCGTTATTTTCCCGTGCTCAGACCTTTTCAAATTTATGTTACTTAGAAAATATATTAAAGCTTTTAGTGAAAACTTAAGACAAATATAATAAAGTTTAAGTTGCAAGTTGCTCTGTTTTCTCTGAACATGTGAAAACTAGTGACATGGCTTCATAGAATACATATGTTCATAGATTTTCATCATAGATTTTTTTTTTTTTTTTTTTTTGCCTAGTGTCTAGTAAAAACTGAACTACTCAAAAAATCCCAATATTCTTCCTCTGGCATTCAGTGTCACTTGGGCATTTTCGCTGAAATGTAAGGTTTTCCTCATGTACTTAGAAGAGGAATTACAATCCCTCTATTACACTTGTGATGTGTGTGTATGCTGTTAGTTGTTTATTTTGTTGTAAAGTGAGTTTTTTTTTTTTTTTTTTTATGAACCATTGTATATTGTTCAATATTGCACCAGCATATGGATACCACCATAAGATTTCTGCTTTGATTAAGACAAGAGCCTTTACGGAACATGGGCATGTAATGATGATATTAAAAAGAATATACGCGTAATTAGCTCGTTGTTCTGTCGAAGCAGTGATTTAGTTGAGTTTGTGATTTGCTGCTGATGAAAAAAATATCAGCCATGAGTGTTCTTGGCAAAGGCAGGGAGAGCCAGTGACTTGTGCCTTGAAAAAATAAATTACTATTGTAGAAGCTGCCCGACTTTATTCAGTGTGAGGCTTTAGAAGGATGGCAAGGCTGAATGTCATCAGAAATCCGAAATGCAGAAATAGAGGAGAGACCCTTCAGAAACATGGCAATCTTCTTGCATAGTGCTCAACTCCTACATCGGACCTCTGTGGGTGAAGTTATGGGTTGTTTTGAAATGACCTGAGGGAATTCTGAATGGAGGTACCGGGGTGGGGAGGTGAATTGGGAAAGGAAACAAATGCCCTGTTCTGTGCAGAAGGGAAGAGAAGGCACCGAGGAAAGTGTGGGAAGTCGTGCTGAGGATTGCTTCTCTGAATCATTCTTTGGCTTGTTCCTTGGGATTTTTCTTCCTGCTCCTCTGTAGTTGACCATATAGTCTGCTCATTTTATGTAATTATCTACTCAGTTAGCTCAACCAGGACTTTATTAGAAATGTAACTGTTGGATTGACTTTTTCCATGGATTGTGTGGATGGTTCCATCTAACCGTCTTCCACCTTGAACAAGTTTAACAGTTTATATAGCCTGCTGACCCAAGGCTTCATACCAGGTGTGCTTTTCAGGGCACTGTTCTCTCTCTGTGTCTCCTTGCCTCTCTGGTTGGTAATAGTTAGATAGCTGCTGACAGTGAACCTTTACTTTTTGGTCTAATTGCATATGCCTACAAATACGGTGTTCTGTGCTGTTCCCCAAAACACTGTTGGTTATATTGCTGCAGGTACAAGTCATCTTCTCAAGGTGGTGCCACCAGACAGAAAAGAAGTAGAGATGATTTAAGGAGAGACAGCACAATGTCTGACCTAGGGAAAGAGTGAGGAGCCTTTGATTCTGGTCTGGTATTCCAGGGGCTATTTATCTGTTTTATATAAATAGCGATTAACTAAAACACTGGAATAGTCTTTGCAAACTGAATCTGAAGACTCTTGATCTTCCGAGTAAGTGCCTAAGCTACCTCATTTGAGAGAGACAGCCTTTTATCTTCGTGCATTTAAGTAGTAAGTAAATTTTTAACTTTTTTTCTGTAACTTAGCAGAGAGCTGGGGAATGTCTTTATTTTGGAATAGACTCAAGTTATTTTTTAGACTCATGGTTGGTTTGAATTTCCTCACAAAGAGTGAGTTCTGTGGCCGTTGTTGTGGACCCATTTCATACTGCATTAGAGATACTAAATAGTTTCTGATTTTAAGTTCTGGCTAGTTCCTTAAGCCTTTCTTAGTGCCCTGTGCATAACTTACATATCGAGTCCCTTGTTATAGGTTGCAAAATGAAGTTTCTGGAATTAATAAGTAAATGAACAAATAGGCTACCCAGCAGCTAGGTAGTTGCCTAGGTACTTGGGATCACAGATTTAATTAAGACACTAATTTCGCTTTAATTCCACCTTCAGTCCTTCCTTTGTATATGTGTGGTTAGTAAGCTGTAATGAAACACACTACTTCTAAAGCTGTGTGGCAAGTCTGTAGTGGGCATCAAAGGTCTTCTGTTCTCCCTTCCCTAGCTGAGATGGTTCTGCTTGGGCTGTATATGTTTATTTTTATTTTATTTTTTTTTTTAAATAAATAAAAGTTGAGGTTTGGGAAGAGGAATGGGTCTCTGAAAGTGTGTAAGTGGGTTGAAATTTGTTTGGAGTGAACTGCCTCTGGCTGCTACAGGCTGTCCAGCTAAAACCAGCCTTGCTGTTAGTGATGCTGACTGTGTGGAAGAGGGTGGAAGCAAAATTCTTGGGCATTGCATTGTCATTTGTGGTTCTTACATCTGGGAACAGAATTAAGCTGACTTGTTGCCCTTAAAAGGTCACAGCAGTTCTGGTATTCTGGATATCCAATGTATCTGTGTTAACAGGAAGATTATTCCAGGACTCACCATGAACTAGAGAAGAAAGCTTAATAATGTTAAACTGAGGGTCCAGTCTTTTGTCAGAAGAATTTAAAATTGTTTGCTGTAGAAACATTATTTATCAGAATTTTCAGAAGAAAAAAATAACTAAAGCAAAACAGGTGCTTTACCTTCAACATTAAGTCCGTATTACAATGATGCATCTGGACTCCTGTAAGAGCAAGAAGGAAATAAATGATATCTTCTGTCAGTAAAAAGAATAAAATCGAGGATAAAAGCAAAGGTATCTTGAGATGCTCTACTTCTTAAAAAGCTTATAAAAGTTAGCAGGTTTTATTCTGATCAGACATTATCTTGCATACTGAGTAGAAATGCATCCCAGTTGCCAAAAGATGGCAGTATTGAAGTGTTGTATTATTTTCAAATTACCCTAAAATGTATGTAATCTTTTTACTTTAATACTGGAAAAGGTTAAATGAGTAATATAATTAATGCTGACACTTCCAATACCCAAGCATAGGAGGAGTGGGTTGGGTATGCAGGTACTAACTATAGTTTGAAATGCACATCTATTGTCTGCCTGTTTTTAAAAGGGTGTTTGAGATGCCAAGACTTCTAGAACAACTGAAATGTCAGCCTATCATGTTTAATTTTCTTTAGGCGTGAAAAACTCTTCTGGGGGTTTTGTCTAACTATGTTTTAGTTGCACATTGAAGTGCTTTGGTTTAAGAGGTGTATGGCTCTGGAGTGGTCTTTTTTCTGTGAGATACTAAATAATCATACTGCTCTGTTTTCCCCAATTCATTGTTAGTGTCTTCCCTATTCTTAGACTTTAAAGCAAGTCTTATGAAGTAAACTAAATAAAAGCGCTTTAAAATAGTATATTCCTTTCAAAAAAATCTTATCCACTACTCCTGTAATATGAGTGGTTAGAAGAGACTAGTGCATCTTTTGTACCTCTGACTTCCATAGCTCAATATGTGCTATTGAACTAAATAGGCGTCCTGCAGAAATATGAAGTTTTTTGTTTGTTTGTTTGTTTTTTTGGTAAAATATATATATATATATAGGATGAGGAGAAGAGCAATCTGCAAGTCTTTAACTGTCTTAAAGTACTTCCTGAATGGGCTGGAAAGCAACCACCCTCATGTTTGGATTGCAATTGTGCTTTAGGCTTAGGTGCTGGAAAGATTTAAGCGTGGATTCAGTTACTATGAAGTGATAATGTCAGTAGGTCAAAGGAAATGTCGAGAAGCATCAAGCACATTTCTACAGAATGATGTGCCAGTTAATATCAGTCTATCCTGCGGTTTTCCAGCTGCTATAATTGCAAGTTATTGATGATTTGAAAATACCATTACATTTGGGATTACTTGGTATCACAGTGACCCTCCTAAATTGTGATACGCTGTTATCTCGTAAAGTTACATTCAGTACCTCAGAAAATTTGGGGTTAGTGCTTGCGGTTCTATAATATAATTACATCTTTTTGCATATTGTTTTATATTATTTCCTGGCAGAGCTAAACTTGGAGGTCTTGTATTCAGGCCTTGCATGGTGAATAGGACATGTTAATGGATGGTCTTGCATTTTACCAGTTTTTGTCTTTTTTTGCTCTGCCTTGACTATCTTAGAGGTATAATTGGTATAATATGACAATATGCAACACAAGCTGAGTTATGCATGCCACATGCTGACAGTGGTGCTGGTTCTTCAGGGTTTTGATTGCAAGTGCTAAGGGTTTGTCATGTTAGTAGAACAAAATTGGATGTATGGAAAAATGGACATATTGTGAACTTCAGGAAAATTTTCCTGTGCTTTTAGTACGTTCTCATTTTTCTCCACGGGAAGCTTGAAACTTTGCAATATTAGTGCCTGTAACATGTGAAATTTAGTATGGCCAATGTATATACTCAGATTTAAAATTATGAAATTAATTATAACTAGATTTATATTTAAACTGAAGTTTTACTGCTTTAATAAATACAAAGGAGGACATCTGTACCACTAAGAGAAGAATAACTCCAAATTAATTACCTTCAATATATTTTATCTTTAAGCTGCACATTTTAATAAAAGAAAGGTGAAAAATATGGTGAAAGGTGAAAAATCTTCTGCGCTAGCATCCTTTTAAATCATTCTAGATTTGAAGCTCTTTTTCAGAAGCTACAAAGTGCCTTATAACAACCACGAGATTCGTTACTTAAAGATCAACTCTTAGCTGAAGCATTTTGGGGTAATGCCTAATGTGAGAGGAATCATACATGCTCAGATTGTGTTGTCACAGCAGTGGTGTTGGGTTCTGCAAGATGTCAGCAAATTAAGCTCCAGTTCTGACATACCCCTTGAATGAGCTTGTTCCCCTCTGTTGATTATAGAAGATGACTAGTTTCCGAAATTTATTTGTACAAACTCGTATGAATGAATTCGCCCTCATGCCGATGACAAGGGGATCAGATCACCTGAATCTGCTTACCCAGCGCGGTATCACCCTGTGACTTTGAGCCCAATGCTTCTTCACTTTGAATTTTGCAGCTCTGTGCTGAAGGTTTTTCAAAAGCCGAGCACAGCTTAATCGGGGATGGCGGTCGGTTGACATTGAACACAGCCACAGAAACAACTGTTGCTGAACTTGACAAGATGGATAGATACATTGATTAACCTTGCAGCGTAAAGTAATCCCTCTTAGTTTTTTTTTAATTTATGACTTAGGTTCAGAGTAAAGATAACTTCTCATTCTCCAGGCTTTTTGGGTCATGGGCTAGTGAAAATTCCCAAACTAAGGAGGCTTATGGTTAATTATTTTTTTGTTGTGAGATTTTTCAGGATATTGTTCAGAAGACTGTGTTGTGCCTTCCTCTGAATCACTGCACCAGAGATTCAGTTGCAGGAGCACAGTGCCTTTGAAGGTACTGTCTTGAATGGTTGTTACTTTATATATGGTAAGAGAAAGACACTTAGCAAGTGTCTATGCTTTTCACTTGAGCTACATCTACTTTTTTGGTATTTACCTTTTACCTTTTCTGCAGTAAAAATATTTTCTTGCTTGTATATATTCTCATAGTCTCTGCATTATAAGAAAACAGTTGTAGTTATCAACTCTGAGTAAAGTTATCAGGTGTACTAAAAGAATATCTTGATTGTTGTGCAAAAAAAAAAATCACATTTCAGCTAGTTGCCCTTTGATGACTTGGCATTCCTGTGTAGAAGGAAAAGATGGAAAGAGAGGAAATTCTATAAAAATGAGAGGATTAGATTGTTTCTTGGAATACTGTGAAGATTAGCTCCACTTTGAGCTAGTTTTAGAGAATTTAGCTCTGTTTTCTTTGAGTTCGCGTAGTTGTTTGCTTTATAAATTTTCTATTACACTGGGGGATAAAAAGCTTTTGTGATTTCCAGAACTGATATGAGTCTAAGGAGGCTTGATCAGTGTGTGGTTCTCTTGCTGGTTTGTTCATCTTCGGAATGAGAAGATTGTATTTGCCTCTTCGACTTTTTCATTTATTTATGTATTTAGTTTTGGCTTATGCTTAAACACAGCAGACTCTTCAGGAATGGTCTCAGTGGTTCAGTATAGTAATTAGGTACCCTATCCTTAGCGAAGCCTTCAGATACTGCTGTAGCACAAGTAAAAATGTTAAACTTTCTTTAGAAAGACTAATCCAACTTGCATCAATAGTTTTTCTTCTTGCTTGTAGTAGCAGAAACAATTCTGCCTGTGGCAAAACCCACATCTCAGTGGTCTCTTCAGTTCGGTTAAGTGTTGGTTATAATGTTCCATACATACATACATATATATATATATTTTTTTTTCTTTACATGTGAAATTCAGATATATAATCCAGTTGGTACATGAATGAGGAACTGCTTACTCATGAACTGCATTCACAACTTTTATCAGTGCTTGCATTTGTCGAAGTAATGAATGTGTTGGCTTGCTTCGAGACATTGACTGTGACACTTAATAATCTTTGTATTGTTTTGTTCATGTGTTTAAAAGTACAGAGATTCCATTGTGCTCTACCATTTCTCAGTAGCAAATACAAGCAAGTGACACTTAAGCTGGGATATTCCCTCCCAGCATACAGTGCAGTGGCATTGAGCGTTAGCCCAAAATTCATGGGATGCTTTACAGCAAAACTGCTCTAAAATAGGAAATGGTGCTAAAAATTGAGCCGTAACAAGCTGGTTTTGGAAAGGTAGGTTTCAAACGCTGGAGTGAAAGCAAACAGGCAGTCAGCACAAAACATTTAAAAAACACTTTTGTCTGTCATAGGACAGAATGGAATGTTACTTAATTTACTGAATTTCTTGCAAATATTTTGTCAGACGTGCATGCTGTAGCTTCCTATTCTGCTTTACAATAGCTATCTTCCAATTATCTGGGCCCATTTTGGTTGGCCAGACAGAAGCAGCATAAACCCTGCCCTTTTAAATGGACAGCTGTCACCAGGGAAGAGCAGCAATGTTGAGATGACGCCTGCTTTGTTTTACTGTCTCAAGGTGAAGCTGCAAACGTGACCCGTATCAACCTGTGTCTCAAATATTCTTAAATGCTTTCACAGACTCTCAAAAACTATTCGAAGTCTGAGATAAGCTTTCTATTTTGTGATAGCTTTAGCTAATTTTGGAAGTCCATTAGACCCAGTTAAATTGAAAATATTCAGACCTCCAAAGTCCTTTGTAACCTGTTCTTTACCTTTAACAGGCTGAACTTGAACTGCTCTATCGCTTATGCTAAATGTGCTAGCCATCTGCTCACTCCGTCTTTTTATTGATCTGATACAACAAAGGCATTAAACACTGATTTTTTTAGCATCATCTGTTAAGAGAGATCTGTTCCCTTAGGCTAAGTAAAATTGGAGTAGTGTAGACACCAGTAAATTATGTATTCGGCTTGTTGATTAACCTAGCCAAGACTAATAGAAGAAATGAGCAAGATATGAATATGCTCCCCAAAGAAAGAGATTGGGAATAACACAGGAGTTTTCACCAGGGAAGGTGAACAGAGTTGTATTATCCCTGTACGAAACAGCATTCCTAGGAAACAGTCCTTATTATTTTGGACAGGACTTTCAGAGTTGCTTTGATCCTGCTTGTGATAAGTCTCTTCTTTATTGATGCTTTTCCTGAAAAGGCACAATCCTGTCATAAAGGACTTGCTTTTTCCCCTTCCTTTTTTCCCTTTGCTTTCTCAAGTGTTTTCATTCTGATATCACGCTTAGCAGCTCCTCAGCTTGCCTCTGGAGGAAGTGCTGTTTCAATATCATTGTGTTTATTCATCTGGGCTTGGAACCAGGCTCAGTACTTTTTGGGTCTGCTCACCTGATTCAGGGGCTGGGGTTTTTCTTTTCATGTAGTAGGGTTTGGCGGGGGGGGGGGAGGGGGATATGTTTAGTGGATTATTTTTTTTTTTGCCAGTACAGTGGTCTCAATACTATCTACCCATCTGTGATTTGAAGAATACTCTTTGATGATCTAGTATTTTTTTTTTCTTTTTTATCTCTCTTAATTTGCTAGCAGTGAATATGGGTTGCTTATCTCATTTCCTTATTCTCACAGGCTATATTCTCTCTCTCTGAAAAGGACCTTGGGGATCTGCTTTAATGGAAAGTAAACAGTCTGTTTAAACTCAGTTTCAGTGGGAAAGCAAAAACAAAAAAACAAAACCCACCTCTCTTCTGTCCACCAGTAGTCAAATAGTCTTGAGGCTTTCAAGGAAACCTGAAATCTTAAACCACTTTTTTCAAAATTTGTCAACGGTTTAATAAGTGAAGGGCACATAAACATATGATATGATGCTATAAATCATATTTCCGTAGGAAATCAGATGGAAAAGTAGTGACTCAGTGAAACCCCCAATCCTGTTATATACTAAATAAGTTGCTGGAATTGCAAAAATGATTCTAGAATTACAGCCAAGTAATTAGTCCAGGCTATTACTACAATGGTACATTCTGCTGTTTGTTCACACAAGGTGCCAGCTAAGTAACTAACTAGTACTTTTGATGTAGCCTTCACCCATTTTGTTTGCACAGTTGCAGCATTTTCACAGTAGTGCTGTGCATATAAATGTTCCAAAGTATATTCTGCGACTTTGAATGGATGCTGCTATCTACTTGTCATTCTCACATTAAAAAAAAAAAAAATACCCTTAGTTAACTGAGAATACATTAATAAATGAGAAAGCAAAAATGTGTTGTGGGTTGTTTCCTGAACTGTCAGTTATATTCTGTTAAGACTGTTTTTTTTTTTTTCTATTTATACCTATTTGTAAATCTAGATGTAAAACTCTTGCACCTTTCTCCCTTCACCCCCCAGCCTCTTCTTTGAGCATGTCACTTCATATATTGAATTACGTTTTTTTTTTCATTATTTGCAGGTCTGCTATTAAAGCATTGCGTCCTGGTGGATCGTTGGTCTATTCTACTTGCACTCTCTCGAAGGCAGAAAACAGCGATGTAATAAATCTCATTCTAAACTCCTGCGCTAATGTAATGCCTGTAGATATAAGTGAAATGGCCAAAGCTCTTTCCCAGAAATTCACTTTTCTCAGTGATACACAACAGCATGAACTTCTGGTTCTGCCGGAGAAAGGGAAAGCCTGGGGCCCTATGTATGTAGCTAAATTAAAGAAAATATAGTTCATGTGATGCCTGTTAGTTTCATTTATAAGCGGATAAAATGATATTTATTCCTAATATACTCTCTGTATGTGAACACACGTCCAAGTCAACTGAATTTAGAGCCTTGCAGTTTAGTATATGCTGCTCTCTAATAAAATGGAAGGTAGAAGTTTAACTTAGATAGAAATACAGAAAGTGTCTTTTAATGTGGACTTGGGGGCTTCTATGAAGTCCTTTTGAAGTCAAGGAAGCTTTGTGTTATTTTCGAGGTGATGCTCTGAATGGGATTTATGTGCCAGAGCAGAAGCCTTTGTGGTGTTTTTTTTGCACTTTTAAAAAGATTACTTCTAATTTGTTGGTTTAAATACAGCTTATTTTAAAATAAATATTTGGAGTGGTGCCTCCTTCTGAAGTCTTGGAAATCCTGCATTCATTCTCAAATGCTTCTAGAAATCTGTGTTCCTGTTAAGAGCTGATTTGTATGCAGAGTCTGTCACCTTAAGCTCTGACTATTGCAAGCACTGGCAAAATAGGTTTCACATTTGCTGGGTTGTTTACTGGTTAAAAACTGTCTTATGTTTACAGTTGCAAAGGTCAGCATCTATATCAACATCAGCTTTTCTCGGTTCTGTACTTTTGAGCTTACAAAAATAAAAATTGAAAGAGTAATAAATTTTGTTTAAAGGTCCTTAAAACAGTAGGTTTAGATGTGTTCAGTTTTGATATCAATTTGTGGCATAATGCAGTGCATACGGTAGGCTATAAAGCATATAGAACCAGAATGATTAATAATTACAATATTGGTACAGCATTCAGAAAGTTTTGTTACATAATTACAGTCATAATGAGCAAAACGGACAATCTGAAGTGATTTATCCACCAAATTAAGAAATGTTGAGTGAATTTGTGATGTCACATCTGTGGTGTGTAAGGAAAGAGAGTCCAAGTGTACTAATGTTGCTCTTGGATTCTCTCAGTCCTACTACACAGTACTATGGATAAACACAGCTATATAGGCAATACATATATATATATATACATAAAAATATAGCTATATATCTATAAGGTTGACTCCCTGTACTGAAGCAGAGCGGAGCTGGTTTGTGCCACTCCTAGCATGGAGATTAATTAATGACGAGTCCTTTTCCTAATCGAAGCTTACAGTAATTGCTTTTAAGGAAAATTACTTTTAAGGAATACGGTTTTAAAGAGTGCAAGTTTTTCAGACGTGCCGCTCATCTACCAGAAGTGTGTGCATGACTGTGTACACTTAGATAATTCATATACTTTTCATATGCATCTCTGTGTGTATATCTACATGGTAAGGTTTTCAGAATCAAAAACGTGACTTACTAATGCAGATTTGATTTTTTTTTGTTTGTTTTTCTTTGTTTTCTTCAGAATACAAAAGGGCATGAACTTGTAAATATTGGTAAATAAGCAAGTAATTATTGATCAAAGGCAGAAAAAAAAACAGGCACTGATTGTGCACGGTCTTCTATCAGAAGCTCATGTAAGCACATTGTAAATGCAGTTTTTCTACATTAGTTTCTCTAGTAATTCTGTTGTTATAAGTTCAAAAATACTTGTTACAACTGTGACTGAACTGCCTTTTGTCTCTGGAAAAATTCAACTGACTTTTCATTGTCTTTATTCTATGCTCACCTTGTTACAGTGATGGGCCTCCACTGTATTTGTACTAGTCCTCAGTAAGTCCTCAGTACATCCGTGTGGTCAAGGAGCACTGAACGTTTGTTCCCCGCCCCTCTGAGCATTATGTTTGCTGGGAACTTCCTGGCCATTGCATCTAGAGCAGGGAGATGGCAGCATGCAAAAGCATAGCACCTGACCTGAAGAAAATCTTAGTTGTCTAAAAACAGATGTTGATCTTAAGCAGTAGCTTTGGTTCTTCAGGCTCATATGACTGAGAAGAGGGTGGTTTGGGCAGTTTGCCCTCAGAATAGTATCTCACTGCTGCTCCTTCTGCCAAAGGAAAAAAAAAATGCATAAAGTACTCTGCTCCTTTGGGTACATGAGCTGCCACAGTTATCCTCTCCCCTACTTTGTGATTAAAAAATATTTGAGGTATCCCTATAGTATTAAATCATCAACAGTGTCTGAAAACTGGAAAGGATATAAAGCGTATGCAACTTGAGGCACAGAAGTTACTAATGTATGCAGATGATATTGTGTTCCTATGAAAAGACCTCACAGCATCTGTCCCAGAAACATTAAATGTAATATCTGAATTTAGAGTCATCTCAGGCTACTGGATGAAATAACAATACCCTTGTCAAAATGCTTTCCATCAGTTTTATTTGCCCTGTGGAAATTGAAATGGAAAGCCAAGAATATAACTTATTCAGCAATGGAATTAAAAATATGTGGTTAAACTGAATGGTTGAGGAGAATGTGGGCTAGGTAATCATATAAAGAACAAAGGAATCCGTGAAAACTGAACTTTGCTCAATCTCAGCATATGGGCAAGTCCCTGTGAACTGCATTGCGTTAGACCAAAATTATGCAGCAAGGCCGCCTGATTTATGTAAAACCTGTGCTGGGTTCTATATAGCCCTTTGCTGTTCTCCTGGAGTTTCTTTTCAACTTGTTTGAAAAGGCAGGAAAAAAGAGGCCAACTAAGAAGTGATATTTATTTTGTTTTGTAGCAGATGAATGCTTGTCCAAAGTGCTGTGGAGAATTTTTTTTATGTTCTATCACTTTTGGCTGCCGATGGGAATTTGGTAAGCACTTCTGGAGGGAAGGGGGAAAAGAAGGGTAAAGCAGAAAGGAAGGAAGGCATGCCCATAGAGGCAAGGGGATAAGTTTGCACAGATGAAGAAGAAGCTTCCAGGTAAGGGTGCTTCTTGGAAAGCTTTTTTTGTCTATTCAGATATTTCTTCAATACTTCTGATGCTATAGGACATTCTCTGCTCACCTTCAGGACAAGGCTGCAACATTTGCCCCTTTTACGCCTTTTTCTCAAACTGTAGTTCAAGTCCTTACTACATCCTGCCTCCTCTCTCATAAGCAACACAGTTGGAAATGAGGAAGCAAATTAGCCAGCCTCTCCATCGTGGTGGAAATGGCAGCCCCAGGAAAAAGGCAGGTAAGCAAGCTGAGGGCAAGAAAGTGCTCCCTTCTGTAGTGTGGTGGAGTAGCCAGAGAAATCTGCCTAATTTTTAAGGCAGGCACTTAAGAGAGTGCTTGTGTAACTACTCACAGTTGTGTTATACATAGCATACATATATCAGTGCCTTTATACTTCAGAGGCAGGTGAGATAACTGAAACTCAAATACTATCATGCTGTCCTGCCATTCCTCTTTCAAACACACAAAAAATAATTTCCTTTATTTTTTTATATATTTTTTTATTTTTTTTTAATATATATATGTATGGTACAATAAGAAATTAAGATCTTCTATGAAAGAAACTTACTATTTGCCAGAACTTATCCTTTATCAATGATATCTGACACAGTTCAATTACGGCTTGTCAAAAGTATTCTCCACAGTAGAATAGAGTGGAAAACCAGATTACACACAAATGTCACTGGACTGTCGCGGTCAACTAGAGCTAACAACCTCTTGGCTTTCTTACTAAGGTATGCAAAAAGAGAGGGAAATATGCTGAAAGAGGGGTAAAACAGAAAGAGCAAGACTATGGCAGTGGAAGAAAAATGTGAACTAGTGGAGGAGAGGTACAATGGCTTTCCGTAGTGCTGAATTGAATGTAACAACAGCAGCGCTGAATCCTGTGCAGGAGAAGATTTGCAAATGGGTGCAGGGGGAGAGGAGATTTCCTTTGGGTAAGAGGGGGTATCCAAGCTGTTTGGAACCACAGTTGTGTGTGCTGGGGGGTGGGAAGGATCTGATTAGTTTGTTTTTCTATCTTTGTAGGAAAATATCTCTTGAGGATGTTGCCAGGAAGGCTGTGGGGTTTTGCTTTAAGTTTTCAAAGTATTTAAATTGGTTAGGAGCATTGAAATAAAACCTGGCTAGCTGTTTCTAGCAAAATGGATGACAATTGGTGCAGCGTTCTTGTCAGAAAAATTGCTTTGGTAGGAGAAAATTCTGAGAATCAGAAGTGGATTAAGTAGTCTGTTCTGTCAAAGAATATGGCCTGCTGGGAAACCTATGCAATATTGGCTATAAATGAGGCCCCAGAGGAAAGTTGCACAGCACATATTAATAGTCACCTTCCAGGTAAAAACTTAGGTAAAAGTGAAACTCTTTTAAGTTTTCAGTTATGGTTTGTCAAACTTGGATCAGAGCTCACAGGGAGTACGCAGTGACTAGTCTCAGCTTTTAGATGGTGCTGCTGTGTCCCCACATGATTTGCAAATAAAGATAGGATTTTATAAGACAGATCATAGCAATCAAAAAATATGTTTTTGATTGATCAGAAAATGTTTTCATTGGCTGATCGTACTTGCTGCCTTCTAAGATGAGGTCAGGGTCTAGTGGCCTTGGAAGGGGTTGGATTTTTCTTAGCAGGGTACACAGTTTTCAAGAGAGGCAAGCATAATAGAGCTCCCATGGCTTCATTTTTTAAATGTTTCAGGTGGTATGAAAATCAAATCCCCTGTTCAAAAAAAAAAAAAAAAAAAAAAAGTGACAACTACTCTTGAAAGGAAGGGGTAGAATATAAATCTGGGTTTCATACCAGTCTATATGTTTCACTGAAGAATTTCTACTCCCTACAGCTGTGCTGGTCACTTGCATAAGTGTTTCCTTGCTGTTTCACTTAGTGATGGTCCTATGGGCATGGCAGTATTGTGGTCACTTGCCAGTGTGCTGTGGTGATATAACACTTCAGAGTCACAGAGGAAAAAGACTCCATACCCTAAAACTACAGATAATATTGAAATCTATAATAAGAGGTTCTCCAGAAGTTTTTGCAGTTAAGTCTTTTGCCAAAGAAGATAAAAGTACAAGAAGGCAGCACAGCTACCCAGATTGGAATGAGACTAGTCCTTCAGCTGATAAAAGTAGTGATGTTCTTACTTCTTACCTTTTTTTTTTTTTTCATCTTTAATGACCATTAGTTTAGCCTGACCTTACTTCTGACAAATCTGGTTGCCAAAATAAGGACTGCCTGAACATATGAGTGAAAACCACCAGTTTTAACTCTCTGCTTTGACAAGTCTCAGATATATATGCCTGCCATAAACTGCTAAAGCTTTATCTCAAGGATTTCAGGTTTCTCATCTCCACAGAGGGACAGTTTTCAAGTCGCATTACTCAAAATTTAGAAAACCAAATGAGCAGTTCACATCAGTTCTTGTGGTCTCTGTCACACCAGGAACAAATGAGCTGCTACTGCTGTGCCTTCATTTGGGTGTGGTGGGCTGTGAAAGGCACAGAAATACAGAGAGTTCTCAAGAAATATTTTTCTAATTGTCCTTAAGTGAAACAGGATTATAAGAGTTTGGAGCAGTGCATCACGTGTTCTATAGTTGTTTTGTTGTTGTTGTTTGTTTGTTTGTTTGTTTGTTTTTGCTTTGTTGATATATTTTCTGTGAAAAAATAAAGTTGAGTGTGTAATTAAGTAGCTGATGGAATAATTCCTTACAGGAGGGAGGAGAGACCAGAACATTTGAGTAGTTTAAAACTAGACTGCACAGAGGATTAGGAAAGGTACAGGGAGGAATAATTTCATGTTGGCAGGAAATAGACTTAATAGTACTTTTTTATCTGTAATTTTTATGATTCTGTGGCTAACCGGGGAAAAGTTTAATGTTCCCGATATAGCAACGGAAGGTAGAAGAAGGAAGATTGACATACCCAGCACTGTTATAATTCATTTCATTACTTCACACGGGGCTTTTATATTGTCACGCCCATAAAGCACCAGTGTGTGTGCTTATAGCCTATTCATCTTTATATACTGCTGCTGATCCCATTGAAGTGAATGGCAAAACTCCCATCAATTTTAATGGCAGTGGGATATGGCCTATTTTGTAGATATACAATGTGTATTTCCTACACATACTACTTTCTGTGTATAACGTGCCTCTCATATGAGGCTCTGAGAATGTTTTATAAAGTGGTTAACTCACAACCATTGATGTAGTCTCCAGCTGATACCGTGATCTGTCTTCAAAAGGAGATTTAAAGGTTGATATTTATTTATTTTAGGCATAATGTGCACGTAGAAGGTCTCCATGTGTAAAGGGCTGTCTTTGGAAAATTTCCCCAAATAAATTGCAGGAGGTAACTAGATTAGAAATACACGTTACAGTTCCAAGGTTACCATTATGCTTCAGAATTGAAAAATAGGAAGTATCAAAGAAAATTGAAGGCAGCATGGATCAGTGGGTTAGTACATTACACGGCAGTCTGCAGCCCCAGAGGCTTAGGGAAGGTCCCTTTCAGGAATCATCTGTGTGGATACAGATTGACTGAACTAACAGTGTACAAACCAAATGTATATTTTTTCATTATTGATTCTTTTGATATTTTAGCCAGTGTTCTTATTGAGGAGCGTATTAGACAATAGTAAGGTGTCTGCTCCCTCCAGAACCCATCATCCTTAAGCCTGTTTGTTTATACAAAGTATGAGCCATGTTTCAATAACTATAAACCCTTGCTGGATGTGCTTTGAAAGATCTGGATTCATAGCAGCATTCAGCATGTGCGTGCTGGAAATTGAGTTATCTGACAGGCCTATGTCTTTACTTGATAAATTTACATCATTCACAGTAACGTATGTTGGGTAGCATTCACATTCCTGGCTTAATGAGAGAATAGGGTTTGTAGAGAACGCAAATGGGAAGTTTGCAGTTTAACTTAGTCTTGCAGTGCCGTTGTGAGTTATGTACCAGTAGAGACTAAATAATTCAGCAGACTGCACTGCAGCTGATTGATCACCTAGCATTATAGTACAACACACTTGTTCTCTTGGTGCTTGCTGCAGTCACACGTTCTGGAATTGGATTATGCAAAGACTTATGAACTCGTTCCTTGACTTGGATGTATGCAAGAGTATATCCAGCTTGCTGAAGTACATTTGCCTTTAGCGAGGGCTGTAACATTGAAGAGTGTGTCTTTATAAATGTATTTTAGTAGTTGTGCTGGGGTTGGTGGGGGACAGGGAGGGAATGACACAGTAATTGAGTAGACATGTACCACCATTCTGAAACACATTAACATCATCTAACCATACCAGCAGCCCACTTGCATGCAGTCCATTACAGCCCCTCTTGTAAAACAGTAGCTATCTAAGACATGCATGAATTAACTAACTTTGGTTGGTTGGTTTTCACCATCTCAGTGTTGTCTAGATATAAAGCTAACTTGAACTGTTAGGCTGTGATTAATATTCCTACACAGTTCTCAAGAGAATTCTGAACTTCAAGGGCTGAAAACTCACAGTAAGCGCTGTAAGCAGAGTTTCACATAGAGCTATATCCCACCAGGTGCTGAACTGTAATGCCACTGTAATGCCATGCATTGTAAAGCAGCAATGGCTTTGTGGAAAGGATAGACTTGTGGTTATAGCACTAGTCTGAAGTTCAGAAGATCCGAGTTCAGTTCCTAGTTTTTCTGTTGATTTCCTTTTGGGCAATTTGCTTCTGTTTTGATTTTTAGAAGCACATCATATAGGTCTAACACTGCTAATTATATATTCTTATCGGTTTGTCTGAAAAAAGAGTTAAGTCACATTGAAGTGCATGTGCTGTTTTGTCCTCCAGCTTCTCAGGCCTCATTCTCCATCTGTCAGCAAGATCCAAGTTTCTAAGCTTGGTTGAGTAGCGTTTATTTACTTTATAAATGTTTGACTACTTATTCCACCTATTTCTGCAAGTTGACTAACCTGGAACATTTATTTATTTATTTATTTTTAATTACAAGGCTACTTTTTAATGAGAGGTTTCATTATTTTTTTTTTTGAGATTATACAAAGCTTTAATAACAGAAGGTGGAGAAGATAAGAGATTTTCAACACAATCTTTCTTCCAATGTCCACTCTTAAAAGACAGTTTTTGCAACTCACAGGAGCTGTCAGTAGCCTGAAAATTATTTCTGACCTCCCTAGCAGATGTCAGTGTGGCAGTTAGCAGTATACCATGAACTCCAGAGATGTCCAACATTAAAATTAGTGAGAGTAAAAGTTTATATGAAAAGTTCTTTCTTATGGGGAAAAATAAAAATAAAATAAAAAAAATATACGTTTCTGGGCTTTTGATGAAAAGCTCTTGTTTTCTGTCTTCTTGCAGAATACAACATGCTGTAACTTCCAAACTCAGCTTTGTTTTAATCTGAAATATGCTGCTGCTTTTTTAAATATTGATGCTTGACCCAAGAAGCACAAAGGGCATGTTTTATTTTTCTTGAAGTTGTGTCATATGAATTGACTTCCAATGCAGGAAAGAAAGAGTTTTGGAAAAGCGTTTCCAGTTTTACTTGAGTTGCAGGTGCCAGAGGTGTCAAAAGGGGACATTATTTAAGTTTATCCTCTAAAGACTACTCCACTGCTTAAAGGAACACAACATTTTGTGGCTATTAGAATTTGTCTGCAGCAGAAGGGTGGGGTGGTTTTTTTGTTTGTTCTTGTTTTTGTTTCGGAAGGGGAGGAATAGATACAACTTCTGATGAGAAGGATTGTCAGAGGAAGAATGGGAGAATAGCTGTGTTGCACTAAAGAGAAAAATAAAATTACCAAACTTTAACAATGGAAATGAAATCTAGCATGAAGAAGTACAAAGAGACTATGATTGGAATGAGTATTACGCATACAGATAAACAGACAAATAAACGTGAGATGGATTTTGATCCCCACATTTCCCATGCTGGAACCTGAATTCTTTAGAGTGTATGAACCATTTGGAAAAGTGGGTAAAAAGAAAATGAAGACAATTATTGTAATGACTACAACACCACTTTGTCAATTATTTCCAGGTGTTTTCAAGTGACAAAAAACTTGAATCACTGTCTTAAAGTGAAGAAAAGAGTCTCAGGAACAAACCAGAACTCTTCACTTCTGGTTTTGTACCCATTCTACAGTCTGATCAGCATAAATTTATAGATATGGAGCTTATTGTGCTATACAAGCAAGAAGATTTTTAACATTAAATCTTTGCAAATTCCAGGTTCCAGAAGTGAAACGTAATGTGTGCTTGAACTGGAAGCTGGTTTCCACAAGATGTTTCTGAGAATGAGGACGTAATAAGCTGTGACTGAGAACACACAGAATTATCTTTAGTGGGGACCAGTTTTGGGAGAGCTGTTTTAATCTTATTCATTGCACAGTCTCTTGGAGAACCGTATAGATGATGGCATGGCATGGGGCATGATTTCTTGTTGTCACCTTAAATGAATGGATCCACGCTTTCTTCTGAAGTGCTGTCTCTGAAAAGATTGTTTACGTAGATTCAAGACCAGGTTTTATAGACTTTATTTGATGATGACAGATAGAAATATCTCTGTTCCTATGGAAAAAAGTCCTGAACATCTTACGTTTTTTTAACAAGGACTCACCCCAACAAACACACACGCATACATACACGGAGAGTCTTTTAGTTTAGACTCTTCAGCCTGAAAGGTACTTAAAGATAGAGTGTGATTAGGTTCATGGGATCACAGATAAATAAATGAAGGCTGATTAAATGCACTGGGGTACGATTGGTTATTTAATTGAACCTGATGTATTATTGATGCATACAGTTTTGAATAAGCAGAACATTTGGAAGGAAAACAGAGCTATGGTACGTTAGATAGAAATGTCTCAACCTAAAGTTTCCCAAAGTTTTTATTTTATTTTATTAAAAAAAAAAAAGGGTGGGGGGGGGAGGATTGCTTTTTTGGAAACTATAAAAGGCTTTCTAAAATAGCACATCCACTGTTGAAGTCTACATTAAAAGGAAAATTAGAACTCTGTCTTTCGCTCTTTACACGATACCTTTAATCTGTCTGAAATGGAGTAAGTTTGACAGTAGCTAAGTGACCTAGGTGTCAAAGTCATATTTACTTCCTTGGAGACTTGGGCTTTCAAAATCATTTCAGCACTTTCAAAATGTTAACATAAAGGTCAAAATGGACTAGCTTTCAGTTAGTTCTGTAAGACTGCTCTTCTCCCTAGTGGTATCTTGGGTACTTCAGGTACACAACTGCTATTGCAGATAGTGAATGGGAAAGTGCATTTGATCTTCCATAGGGGATTTTAATCAAAACATTGTGTAGACTTGTTTTGGAAAGAGCAAGATAATTTTTTGTTGGAGTACCTGCAACTGATTTACACTGTTTAACTGATCTTTGTCATGATGAATAAAGCAGGCCAGGCACGTGAAATTTTGCAATAGCAACTGTGGTGTGGGCAGACCTTACAAATGCTGTCATACTGGGTCATCTCTAACAACCTGCATGGCTGTGTTTAACTCAAATTATGTGATGGCGCATTACAAAGAGGACACCTACAGGAAGAGAGGGCAGCATGTAGATACCCGATGTTGGAATGACAAAGGTCATTTCAGACTGCAAATCCTTGCTTGGGTTAAGTCTGTTTCAAAGATTCCTTTTTTATTATTATTATTTTTTAAAGGAGAATAATTTTGGTTCTTTCTGCTATAACTTTTAGGGGAGGTAAAAGGAAAAACCTTTAAGAACTGTAGGAGCAAAAGTTCTGGACAAGGGGGGCGAGCAGGTTGGTTGTGTGGCAGGTAGGAAGAGAATGAGTGCTTAAGGCATCTAAATTATTGTCCAAAATAATCTCAGTCAGAAGCACTGGTAAGACTTATTTTAGGGAATATGCTGGAAAGTGTATTTATTGGTTCTCTCTTTCTCTTCCAGCAGTCATTATTGGATATATGGGGGAAAAGGTGTTCAATTAGCTATGCTTCTGGCTTCATAGTACATGACTGGTTTTAGGAATTCTCATGGTGGCAGTGGCTCACTTTAAAAGTTTCTCCCTCCAGAGAAGGCAGCATTTAAAGAAAATTAAGTGATCGTTCAAAAAACTAGTCATCTTCTTGAATGCGTGGCAATAACATGATTTCAGGCTGCTTTTGGTTTTCAAAAGAAATAAAGTAAGAAGTAAACAGGAAGATTTTCCTTCCAAAATTACAATAGCACTTCCTAATCAGCAGACGTCTATCTCATCTGTGCTCTTCTTTGGTGTATTCCCTCTTTAAAATAATTGTTTTTCAGAGCATTAATAAATGTGAAAAAGTCCTAAGCCCAGCCAGTTTGTAGTGGCCTATTCTGTAGGAAAAAGTTAGCAAATGTTAAAGTAAGTATTAGACTATCATTGTATTAAAGCTTCCTTATGCTTTATGCAGCTTGTTTGTTCAGTGAACCTAACGTAGTGAGCGTGAAATATGCTTTTCCTTTTTTTTTTTTTTTTTCTTCAATTCATTCTGTAATGACAGGTCTGTGATGATTTTTTTCAACTTCTGGTCTTATACTCAGATCAGGATGTGCATACCCAATGTCTCTCAGGGGCTTCAGGTGGACGTACTTCTATATTAAAAAGAGAGCAGTATCTAAACATTATTCAGCTGAATAGCTGATTTTATCACCTCTTCCAAAAGATATGATTATGCTTACACTGTCTACTATGAATGCCAGCTTTGTAAGTTGACTGGATAAGGAGGGAAAACAGTAAAAGTTAAATGGTCGTTTTCTGTAAAGAATGCATGCAAACTGGACTAAAAATGAAGTTATTAATCAGTTCATTGGCTTAATTTTTATTGGATCTGAGCTACTGCAGCCTCTCTTGTACCATAAATGTCTCAACTGTTGTCACACTTGGATATAGCGTCAGTTCTAATCTCACTTAGTTTCAGTTCTGTATTTCCAGGATGGATGAATCTGTTGTGCCTCGCATACGGACCTGTCAACTCATCTCAACTCATAGATATTTCCCAGGACCCATATTATAACACATTTATCTCACAAACCTAATCCATTAAAGGATGTCAATACATACGTTAGACTTAAAGACTACCTAACTGCTCTTACCTTGCAGTAGTCCCTGTTGCTCTGAAGCTGCATACTGGAAATATTTTTTCCTGTCTGTGTCAGGAGGTCCTTTGCTCTGTATTTTCTCCCTGAAGACCCATTGTACTTTGCATGCCATATTTCTACTATCAAGGTTGGCAGATATGCTTGCCAGGCTTATAAATGATTTGTTAAGAAATTATCTGGAGACCATTATGTTTGATGAAAATATAAACATGTCAGCTGCAGTTTTCCTTTTGCAAAGGAGATGGCATAAAGGCAGTGCTCGAAAAAATGAGGAAAATACATAGTTCATTTAATGTGTTATGCAAGACAAGCCTTCCTGGGACTGCAGCCACTGGGACTGGGACAGCAGAACTGTGGAGCAAATCCTTTACAGGTATAAAGTCTCTCTGGGGGAACAGGCTCCACTGGAGTAAATTCTGATAGTTTCAGTGGACACTGGTAGCTGATGCAAGCAAGGAATCCTGGTGCATCCTTCAGGAGGGAAGGGATCTCTCTAAGATCTTGTTCGCAATGTCCAGGCTTTCACATTGTCTTGCTTTAGCATATAGATTAGGACTATAATCCCTAGATATCTGAGTGTACAAGCCTAATCAAGTATAAGCAGTGTGTTTAGAGCAGAAAACTCTGGTGGCCAGTTCCATCCCAAAGGAAATGGAGTGGGGTTCCTTGGATTCCCCACAACCATATACTTTCCAAAGCCATGAATGTGCTTGTAGCTACTAGGAATTTGGCTGGCTGTTGAAAAGGTAGCTGAAGGAGTAGTACAAAAAAAAAAAAAAAAAAAAAAAAAAAAAAGACTCAAACAAGGGAACAGAGAAAAAGATGGCAATTAGCAAGCTGCTGACTTGTTAAACGTAGTTCTCTCTAACTTACACTGTAAGCAAAACCGGTCCTATCCTACCTAAATTTTTCTGGCTCTTTTCTCAGGATAGAAGTGACTTATACTTGCTTCCTGGTGAAAACAATGGTACATAGTTTCCATAGAGCTTGCAAACAGAAGTTTTTCATCTAGCTTTCTTTGGATTTGCAGGGTTGCCAAACCAAAAAGTTACTAAACTTTTAGTGTCTAGAATGGTAGTAGGTGGCATCTACCTATTTATCTGTACATATGTGTGCATACTGGTATTTATATTCATAGGAAGAGTATATTAAAATGTAGTGACACAAAAGTAATTTTCACGCCAATTTCAGTGAATAGAGTGAATCCATCTTCTATTGGTCATACTTCTCCCACAGTCTCTGCCTCAGAGAATAAGATTTGAATCGTTCAAGTGAAATTAGATATCATGGCCTTGACCTGAATAGAAACAGGAATTATATATATACATATTTGTATAGAAGATGGCCATGTAATCTGCGGGGCTTCTAGTGTAGTTAATTTGTGAGCACTGTTAATTCAGTAGCAATAACCTCCTATATTAGTGCAGCTGAGTGTCAATATTATCACAGAGTATTATATGCATTAAAAATGCTCGGTTTGCCTCTTTCTTTATAAACATGCATGATCAGTTTCAGGTATAGCACTCTAAAATTTTTATTCAGCCAATCCAGATCTCATTACATTAGACAAACACTGTACAGGAAGAAAGTGGATCACGTAAATGCTACTAATATTATTCATGAATTTTCCTACTACAGTAGCTTGGAAATCTGCTACAAATATTCTCTTATAAATGACTGTTTAAGCTCTAGTATTGTATTTCTGTATTATTTTTCATTGCTATTTAAGAGGGTTTGATTCATTTCTCTGGATAATATTCAGTGCTCTACCATCACTAGTTGTTCTCTAGCGTTGATGATTATGTTGATCTCTCTTACCTGCTTTTCTCTGGATGACAGTTTGTATCGCAGATGGCAACTTTCCAATTGCTTTAGCTTTTCAGCTTTTCACAGGATAGGGGTTCCTTTTTTAAAAATTATTTTCCCTTTCCTACTACCCCCCTTCCTCCCAAAGCATACTTTGAATCAGGTAAAATTTAGGATTACTCAACACTGTTTCAGCAACTATAGGAAACAGTTTATTACACATTTTATTAACAGTTGATTACCTGTTGTTTTCCAATGTAAACCAGTTTGCATACTGGTAACTGCTGTTGGATATTGTGTTACAAAGCAGCCCCAAATATGGGAATATTATATAAAATTTAGTGTGTATCAGTAATATAAAATACATACTGTTATATATGTAAAACAAATAGGTAAATCATAAATAATAATAACATTGCATATGGCATGCAGGTGAACTGCAAGTTAATCTTCTGGAGGAGACTTGTTAAGGGAAAAGCTTCGATCTTCAATTGGGCCATGCTAAAATAAAAAATACTGTCTGTGATACTAATATCCATAGGACAATTCAACAAAATTTTTTAAAAGTGATTCCAACAAATTCCACAGGTTTTCACAATAATTTCTTTATAAATTCATGGCATTTCAATGGGGTTTTACTGTTTCAATTATTCTTTTTTTAGGTTGCACAAAACTTACCCATAACATAATACAGTATCTTGTAGTTATGGTTTGTTAAGGTCTGAGAGCAACTTGTGGTACAACATGCAAAAGCAATATGCTCTTTACAAGACTAAGTCTCTGTTTATTGAGCATTATTTATTACCTGTAAAGATCAACTCTTGCATATTAATTCAAGAAAGCTTTTCTATTGACTACAGCATGTATGTGTTGAATGCCTTCCTGGTCAACTGCTAAAACATCAAGAGGGTAGTTGTGTAGACTACTAACAGTAGGTCTGAGCTTCAGAAAAGAAAACGGTGAAATGGAGTGATGGGAAAGTCACTGAACCTTTATTTATTTATTTATTTATTTTTTAGCAAGACTTCTACAGCTGATTCACAAATCTTTTTGCTCTTCTCTCACTCTCTGTTTTTTGAGGTTTGGGGACCAGCAGGACTGTTGGCAGAGTCTGGGGCACTAGGATGTCTCTACTTTGTTTCACTCCATTTTATTCTCACTAGGCTGGGACCCTTCTGGTATCCTTTGTAAATAATATGACCACCAGGTATTGAGGGCTTTTTCAAAGGCGGTGATTTTTCAAAATCACTCACCATATTATATCTGTGAATACTGGCTTCAGAAGTTTCTGGCAAGAGAGCAGTTTTTTTGAAGAGTTGACCTCTTGCTTGACCGTAAAATTTCAATACTGTTTCTTTGTATGTTTTTTTTTTTTTTTTTAATGATGATGATTATTATTTTTTCTTACCCCCTTCCATGTGCCATGAAAGAAAAAGTGAGCAATGGGCTCTAGAGGGGACAGAAGATCACTTGACTTGCTCTTGTCCCTCTCCTTTGTTGGCCATGAGGTTTATTTGTTGATCAGGTCCATTTTTATGCATTCATTTGTTTATTCCAAATAGCTGAAAAGATTCATCATTCTGATTCACTCAGACAAACCAGATCCGTGGGACTGACAGCATGCTTTTAAAAGATTCCTCCAGTGAATGATTAGCCCAATGCAATATAAGCAGTGCATGAATTAGCATTTACACTCATATATGAATATTCAGTGCTGTAGTATTTTTGGTGGTACAGGTTATTTTCTGTAATTAGCAGGCCTGCTTGTCAGGTAATAGCAATATATTGATTGGTACGAAAGAGCACAGATTAGAGAAATCTAAAAGATCCAGGGGGTCAGAGATGAGCTGCTTATTGTTGGTGTTTATTTCTTTTGATTAGGCTGAGATATGTGAACTGTTTTTTTTCTAACTTAGTGGTTAAGGCACAGCAGTCTTCATTTTAGTACAAAATTGCCATAAGTGCTGAGTTTCTGTATTGTTTTCTATACTCTCATGTTTGTTACTTGTTTTCACTAAAGTTAATATCTCCTGTGTGTTCTGAATATGAATAAAAAATAAAAATTGTTATTAGTACATCCAGTCATCACTACCAGAAATCTACAATTATTTTTTTCACAGCAAATTGCTGCACAAAATATTTTGAGTTATAGTCTTATTTACCTTCATCCAAGAATTTTATAGCAAAGGGATCGTTAATAAATCTAAGCCAAACGGTAAGCAACAACTGAAATATGGAAATATATTCAGCCTCGGTCCCAGGTAAACTCGGGTCAGGTTTGATGCAGGTTCTCTGACCTATGAACATGTTATAGAGACATGGAGGAGAGCTGAAGGTGATGGTGTAGGGGAAAACCCAAGCATTGATATATGGCTCACTCACCTTATTTCCTGAGCTGTACTGGCCAACAACAAAATGGCTCCACATTTCCACCTTCCATCCTGTCTCAGGGTTATCAGACACAATCCAAGCAGGGTAGGGCAGATGCATTCTGTAGCCTAGGTCACGGCATCAAAGACTACACAGGACAAAGCTACAGGGCACAAAGTGAAGCCAGTTAAGCCTATAGGAGAGTTAAACCCATCTGGATGGGTTGCCCTGTTCAGGACAACCATTCCCTTTTCTCCATGCAAAGGGATGACTGATTTTACTCTCTCATAGGAAGCTGTGGTAGCTGAAAAGCTTCATACCTAGTAAAAATGCATACTCTGGTCATAAGCAAGATGTTTTTAAGGTCAAGCCAATTACTTTATTTAAACATAGGGACGTCTGGGGCAATAGCTATCCTGCCTTCCTTTCTTTGTGATTCTGCAGGGTCTAGCATCAAGTTCTGGCCCATAGATACTCCTAAATATATACTTTGAAATACACATGTAGTGAAATGCACACAATAGATTCATGCTAACACAGAGCTAGCTAAACATTGCTGTAATCAGCTTCATTTTCTTTCTTATATCTGCACCCAAATGATCACATTGCTCAAATAAACTTGTGTAGAAAAGAATCATTATACCTGTAGTTAAGAATGCAACATATCAAAAGCCTGATATCAAGCCATTTGAATCAGATTTCAGTTAGACAAGGCAATTTTTCATACCATGATAACCACCAGCCTAATATAAGATTTCCCATTCCTTTCAAAGGCAGTGCTATTATTTTTACTGATGGAAAGGAGAGCCTTCCAGGATTTTATAGTCTGTCAGTATACGAAATAGGTTTTGGATCTCAAAGCAAAGTGTGATTTCATAAAGTTATTCTTCTGATGTGGCATAAAATCATGCTTTCTCCTAGGCATATCTCATTCAGTACAGCCAGGAATTCAGCATGTTTAACACCAGGCCTTCTATATGTATAAGCTACTGATTGATGCTCTGCCTCCTAATTACATGGGTGAGTAGGAATGAACCAAGAGTTTTTTGTTATATTCAAAGGCCAGAAAGAGACCAATTATGGTAATATGATCTGACTTTTTGCAGAACAAAGGCCATTTGCCAGCACTTAAAGTAACACACGTTTTCATGAATATTGGATTTGTAGTTTCCATTTTAAATGTTTTGTTTATGTCAAGCAAGTGCAAAAGGTGTTAGAGAAAGGAGCTTCATTCAGAAAATAATAAAAAAAGCAGGATAATTTGGAGACCAGCCATTAGTATTGAGAAGAGGAAGAGATTGACCTTGCTACGCTGAAAGTAGCTACAAATCTGCAGTGAGTTACTAGGGAAAAGTTTTGAGCAGCAAGAGGATAAACAAGGAAAGATGAGGGCTTCCATTTAAAAGAGCAGAGAGGAAGTAGAATTTTAATCTTGCAAGAAAGATTTAATACAGACTATGACTCCAGAAATGGAGAAATGCAAACTGAGGTGCATAATGTGTCATGCTTAAGAAATATTTATTCTGCCTTTTATTTTGGAGTATGCTTCTCCCATGTACGGTTATGCTTGTTTCAGACTTTGATTAAATATCCTTCTCATTTTTACAACTTTTAGCCATAAGCTAGGGCTGTTGTATAAAAAATTGTCACATTGCCATTGGGTTTGTTGCTGATTATCTAGGGCTTTACAGAAGTAGGCAGGTTTCAAACTGGTATCTTCTGCTCATTCCTAGTAACATTTTCCTCTATCTTACCTTATCTACCCTACCCATCATCCATCTCTGCCCTGATTTCATTCAAATAGCCTGTCATAACTATCATAGGACAAGACCATAAGCTAATTTTTTTTTTTTTTGAAAAGGGACACTGTTTTAGGAGAGACTCAGGCAAATGACTGTTTTCCATTCACTTGAGGTAGTACCATGTCTTAGGCTTCTATGGTGTAGTGCAAGACTCCTACAGATCATAGAAGCACTGAATATTCTGAGCTGGAAAGGACCCACAAGTATCACTGAGCTCAACTCCTGGCTCTGCGCAGGACCACCCAAAAATCAGGCCATGTGTCTGAGAGTCTTGTCCAAAGGCTTCTTGAGCCCTGGCAGGCTGGGTGCTGTGACTACAGCCCTGAGGAGCCTGTCCCAGTGCCCGACCACCCTCTGGGTGCAGAACCTTTCCCTAACCCCCAGCCTGACCCTCCCCTGTCCCAGCTCCATGCCGTTCCCTTGGGTCCTGTCGCTGTCCCCAGGGAGCAGAGCTCAGCGCCTGCCCCTCCGCTCCCCTCATGAGGGAGCTGCAGGCTGCCATGAGGCCTCCCCTCAGCCTGCTCTGTTCTGGGCTGAGCAAACCAAGGGGCTTCAGCCACTCCTCAGACATCTTGCCCTCCAGACCTTTAATCATTTTTGTTGCCCTTTTATGAAAACAGTTTTATTTGTGACGTTGGATGTGTTTTGTTGTGTTGAAACTGGTTGAGCTCTAAGTGCCTGACTTGTGTCAACTGAGAATGAAACTTCATTATAAAAAAATTCTTACAAATAGGAAATTCCCAAGAAGAAAAATGGAAAACTTCCCAAACCTCATGCAGGCTATTTCTCAAGTTAAATGTGCTCTTCAGTATCACAGCAGCAGTTGTATGAATCTGATGCTTCTGCAAAATACGTGAATTCTGCAACAGGGCATTTTCCGACAAAATTAGTTGAATTTAGCCTACAGATTATCCTTGAAGTGTTCACTGACAAATTCATTCTCTCCTTCCCACAGTTGTTCTTCTCTGGCTAGTGTAAACCACAGCTGCTTTCTGATATAATCTCCAAAACTGGTATTGTCTTGGTAAAGCAGATGATCAGGTACATTTTGCCATCCAACTCAAAACACTACTGTCATTAAAATCAGACCTTTTGTGATAATGAAATTGCTGTGCTGCTAACATAAATCCTATTGAATTCTTTTAAATTTATGGCATCTATGGAGCTGTTTTCAACTATGTTTTCTGTGAGGGCTGAGGGAGATTTCCTGAAAGCAACGTGAATCATGCAGGAATTTCTGCTTGTGATGGTCTTATGCTATTGTATGATGCAGTGCAGCACTTCTGTATGTCAGGGAACAGAAGACTCGAAAGGTTCTGGAAAACTAGAGCTCTCTGCTAAGACACAGGCTTTGAACCTTTGGCCTCATAAATAAGGTTGGTTGGGAGCATGGATTCCAATCCACTGTGGACCTGCAGCAGTGTTAATTGAGTGTGTTTGCCACATCCTTTCATGTTGAAGGGGTGAAATAGTAGTGAACAGTTGTAGTGGGAAAATTCTTGCTCAGGAGGCATAGACCACCTGAAGCACGTAGGTGTCAGTGAAGCAGGCTTCATGGCTCTGTCTGTATTACCAAATAGTACTGTTTAACAGAAGATGTGTGCAGTAGGGGCTGAGGACTTGGCACTTTGTATTTTAACAGTTTACTTGAATATTGGTTTCTTGGTGGACTTTCAGATCTTCAAAGTTCATGTTTTCAAACTTTTCAGTGTACATAGTCTAATACAAATTCCACTACTGTTTTCTGTGGAACTCTGATCCTTCAGGTTTAAGATGAAAGTAATTAGTTAAATAGTTGGTCTCTGCTTATAGGGAAGCCTGTTAAGTAAGGTCAGAGAAAGAATTAACCTTTTTCCCTCACCACACACCACTTAGAGATTTGAACAATTGATTTTGCATAGGTAACAAATTAAAGTTTAATAGCAGTATGATGAATACACTTCAGTTTTGCAACTTATTTCACATGTTCTTGAAAACTGATGCTTAGGCACGTTATCAATAAGGAGTAGGTGACATTTCTGGTAATTGGCGTAAACATGGAGAATGGTTTACTTCTTTACCTTTTAACTTTTACTCCTAGGTTTTATTCGCTAGTTCTACGTCAAGGTAATCCAACAGTTTATAGTGAATTGTTCCTCATCTGTCCTGATGTGGGAAGACAAAAAAGCCTCTCTGACACTATTTCATAACAAAAACTGTAGGAAATGCTGCTGTGTGACCTCTTAGAATATCTGTCACTTTTCTCTGAGGCTTCAGTTTTGCAAACTGCCCTAACAAGTCTGTGAATACAGATTTGAATATAGTGCCCCTGGCATGAAATGGATATATGGATGTATATCCATGAAATGGATATACACAGATATTCCCTGCAACAAATCTGTTTTCATGTATTTTTCTATGGTATACTGAACTAACCATGAAAAAAAAAAAAAAGGAAAAATGATAATTAGTTTTGATGAAGAGTTGCTTACAGGCTTTTAGGTATTTTAGATCTCGGTCTGCTGCACTGAAGTGTGATAATGGATAATTTATTTGCTTAACTAGAGTAAGGTTTTACTACTAGAACTTCTAGTCAGAAAAAATTTTGAATGGAAGAAGATAAGAGGTCAAAAGAATGAGAACAGTCATGCATGTCTAACAAAAGATATGGATGCATCTCCTGCTTTTAAAACTCAAAAAGGAGTCATCTTTTTATCATAGGAATTTGCTATACAAGTTATAGAATCTGAATTCATGCATCTTTATAGGTAGCTATTGTGTATAATTAACTATATTTTGAATGACTTTCACAAGATATATAGACCCCATTCTGAGATATTGCTTCTGTCTGGGCTGAAGTTTTTCATCTAATTTTTTAGATACATCTGCATATGCTTTATGTACAGTCTGTGATAAAGGGTATGTGCTTTGTCTTTCATTAAATCAAACACATAATGTGGGATCCAGAAATGCCTGAATCAAGGAAACAACTACACTGGCTTTAGGCATCTATTTTTGATATTGAAATATAGGGGTTGGCACTTCTGAAAAATAAAAACTTGTTCTTTTTTTCTTTCAATACTCTATGATTTTCATTCCCTTCATCAGACCAATGAGTCTCTGCTAATTTGCTCTGGTGAATGAAAAAATCAGTATATTAATGAATTTTTTGTGCAGTACCAAGTAAACCGTTTTACAAGGATGGCTACTGTTTTAGCAAACTTAATCTGTTTCTCTTTTTCATCAGTGTTATCAGATCTTTAATTGTTTATGATGCTTCATAGTTTACTCATCAATGTTGTACCTATGTCCACAGAAATAATGAAAACATAATAATAAGAATCTTGGCTATGGCATATGCCCTATCATTGAAAGGTGATAACAGTTCACAAATGCTATTTTTTTTTTTTTTTTTTTTTAAATAAGGAGCCCTATTTAGGCAAGAGCTTATAAACAAATGTCTTACAGGACTCTTTTGCAGCATCATTTTAAAGGTTCTGCTTTTGTTAGAGAATTAAGCTAAAAACCATCTGCTTTCTGTCTTAGAAACGTTGGACTAAATCCAAATCAGAAGACAGTAGGCTTGCCTGTGCTGAAATAGACTTGCTTTAATACTGAATACCAAGTACCTGTAACTGCCTCGCATAGCCTGTGAGAAGGGAGCAACGTGATGTCCTTCTGTCTCCTCCTGCTGTCTACAACTCTTCTGTCTTCCCAGTCTTTCCAGTGCCCTTACTTCTCTTGCATGTATTGCCCCTGCCTGTGACCTTGTTTTCTCTAATGGTCACCTGTGGAAAATACACCCTCTCCTCCCTCCAGCTCACATGGCTGCATCCTCCCCAACACTCAGTTTTCTTTTGCAAATTATTAATTGCTTCTCTCCTGAACCTCATGTTCCCCACCACTTTTATTTAGCCATTTCTTCCCATTGACATCCACTGTTTTTCCATGCTCCCTTGCTTTCCCTGTACAAAGTCTTCATGTCGTGTGAGACCACACACAGCTGCACTTGTCTCAAGCCCACAGGACAAAGTCGTCACCCCAGTGCTGACATGAAATCCCCAAACTGTTTTCAAGGGCAGAATGGGGAAATTGCTCTAAAAGGAATGAAAGACAGATGGCTGTAAGTACAGCAAGTACTTACTTGCTGGAGGGAAATAAAACCTGTGCCTATTGCACTCTGACAGATTGGTTCTGTGCGGTTTGTAATCTCCAATGTGGTAAAAAGAAACTTATTTAGCATCAGTGAGTCCCCCCATTTAATCCTAGCTCTTTCATTGGGAATAGAAGGTATAAGATTATAAGTAGTAGTTTGGCAGCTATAAGCAACTGCTTTAAGCATCTTAGATCAATTTATCTGTAGGCTATGTGGAAGTCACAGGAGAAGTTAATACTGGATGTGAGAGACAGTTGTACCTTTCCATGATCAAAAAGGTCAGAAGAAAGAGTTTGACAGCCAGGTAGCCAATAAACATAAATTTTGCCTTGTGTGGATCAATATAAGGTTGTGTTTTATATCTCGTTACCTTAGATGGATTAAGATACTGGATATTATTAAGATAATAAAAGTCAGTTTTGGCATCATGATAGTTGTACTTTGTCCTTGAAACTCTGTGGTTGGAGAGGTTCCTATTTGTAGATAACAAGTGCTTCTTGAAATCTAGTTGCTGAAATGCAGGAAGACTTCTGCCCTATCAGGTATTTTTCCCATTAGGTTTCGTATGAATTTTCTTTATTGTGATTTTTTCTATCTTTCTTCTTTTGTATTGCTTTCATTTTCTGTCTGTACCTATTCCCTCACTTCATGTTTTGTTAATGACCAACTATTATCACAGTAGAAATAAAGCTTCCCTAGGTTGGTTCTGATTTTTTATTTTTAATCAGACAACACATCTGGGTATGCTCAGAAACTGGTATTTTTGCAGTAATCTTTTTGGAATTGGGCATATAAAAGCTGGGAGACAGATTTTGCAGAATGTCAGCTAAAGCATTCTCCTCTTCCATTCAAATATCTGCTTAGTGGTAGTGAAAAAAAATCTCTAATTGCCTCTTTCTAATTTAAAATGGCCTGTAGTTTATTTTCCTACTCTTCTCCCAGTTAGAGCAGCTGTGTTCCATTAGGCTCTCATCCCTCCCTGCCTTTGCACGGGATCATTCTGTTATGATGGGGGGTTTCCAAGAAGTAGCACTGGCTCCTTTTCTCAGCACCTTAAAAGAAATCCTGTTCTACGGGGCTTAGGCTTCGCCTCCATTTAGGTGATGGTAAATGCAGAACAACTGCAAAGGAGTCAGTCCTGTCACTGTATTTATGCTGGGGTAGGGAGGTGGGTCAAAAAAAAGCCCAAGTTTGCTATTTAATCTCTTTAATCTCTATACACTGTGTAAATTTCATTGTCAGGGTGATATTCTCCTTCAGGTTGATTTTACCAAAAATCTGAGGCCATTGCTGTTACAGTCATTCCTATTCTGTGACTTTATTGTTGCATGCTTTGTTTCGTCATTGAATATTTTTGTGGAGAGGATGTCTTTAGGATAAATTATTTTCATTTAATTTAAAGTATACCCAGATCTTTGCTTTTTCAGTCTATACACAGTCTGTATTTTGAATACTTTTTTCTTTCTTTTTTTTTTTTTTCTTTTGCTTTATATTGCATTGACTAATGTATTATTATAGGAATAAAGTTGGGTAGTTTAGCTCTGTCCCCCTTTTGACTGAACCCCTGCTGTAGTATCTAGTGGGTTTCATACATCTCTTCTCAGCACTAGGCCTACATTTGCATAATATATATTTACCATTAAAATGTTAATATTAAATATTGATTAAAACGCACTGTTGTCTGAAGTGTGTGTGTCCTGGCACAGCATTTCTCTAGTGCCTGCGTGTAAGTACTTCTCTTTTTATTTCACAGTCTTCTGCAATGTAATCCTGATGGTCACTTATGATTAATTATTTTAATTGTATCATGATTGGTAACACTGCATTGTTTTAAATCCCACATCCAAAAAGACGTCTCTTGCTCTGCAGAGTATCTAATATAAATGCAGACATTTGTTCCACCAAGTAATGTGGTAAGATCAAAACATCCAGCACAAATCAATATTAGAGACAGTCCAACATCACCTGGAGATAGTCTCTTCACTGGAAAAGTCAACGTGAAATGAGTCACTCTTTTGGTGGCTTTCTTTTCCCTTGTTTATTGGATGTGCTTTGACCTCAGAGCTGCTGTTGTTGTTTGTTCACTTGTTTGTCTGACTTTGGGATTGTTTTATCTATGATTAGAAGGTGGAGCTTATCTTCATAAGCCCTAAATGGCTAAAGGTAAGTTACTCCTCAGGGTAGAATTTAGCAGGTTACAGTGGCTGGAGACAAGGAGGTTTGTCTTTTCCTCAAAGGGATGGATGCAACCAGAGGAACGTGAAACAGCACTTTCACTTGGGCTCTGGCTAAGAAGTGAGAAGTGGTTATATTAGTTAGACAAAATGACTTGAATCAATTTTAATGTGGCTTTCATCTTGTTTTGCTGCAGGCAGACCCTATAAGAGTGTTTCATTTCCCAGCACCAATGCAGAACACCCACCTGTCTCCTCTTCCTGGAAAACAAGAGGTCAGGCTGGGATGCAGACATAAAAACTCCTCTTCTCTACACCACTGCTCTCCTGAAAGTAGTTTGGTTTTCTTCTCATTTTACACATTCCACATGAAAGATTAGTTTAGACAGTTTGTGGGTTTTCTGTTTGTTTGTTTGATCACTGTGTGCACTGGTCTTTGTTTTAATAGCTGTGCCTAGTGATTTTTGCCTGAATCTAATTAATGCATTTGTAAGGTGCTAGCTGTTGTAATAAATAAATAGATGGCAACCAGCAGTGTTGCTGTAAGAGAAGAGATGAGACTTGCTATTTCCACAAACAGCTCTTGTTTGTTACTTCAGGCTATAAATTGAGCAGAGGGATTAATGTACAAGATGAGATCAGCATTTGAGATGCTCCAGTATTCTGTCTCCTTACACCCTTGTAACCCTGGACACTTCATAGGCAATCCGAAGTGTCTATGATGATGATAAAGTGATATGGGCTTTAGTGTTGTTGTTGTTTTGTTTTAACCTCAGTGATCAAGGTTGACTAATTATCTGAAAAACATATGGTTTATGGCCCATCAAACTTATGGAGATTGTGTTTTCACTTTCTTATTTATTATACTTATTTTTAGCGTCCTTTTGGATGTTCTTGAGAACCACAGACGGAGATCTACTTTTAATACCCTCATTGGGTATTAAAGGTGTGTTTGGTGGAAGAAGTATTTTGCTTCCAAAAGCCTGCATACTGTTATTTGCAACTGGAATATTAAAAACAACAGGCTTAGAAATATTTCAAAGTTCTCTAGAGAACAGAGCCTGGTTCTGGAGGCTGATGGCCAAATTTTGCTACCAGGTATGATATAAATCAAGAGCAATTCCATTGATTGCAGGGCCATTACTCCAGCATAACCAGGAGCAGAATGTGACCCTCAGTTTAATTCCTGAAATGGCGTCTGGATTTATTGGAGCTACGCATCTCTGCAGGACCTTTCCTGCCTTTGCTGCAGCAGGAGCTTGATGTAAATCAGATTTCCTTGCAGCCAAGAAGAGTGCTGATTATATATGAAGCTCTAATAATGTTTGCTGGAGTTTTGTGTTCCTGGGACCAGCTTAGGCATTTAACCACCTTATCCTTCTGCCTGTGACCCGAAGTAAGAGAGAAGTGTTTTACAGTAGTAATAAAGAGATTACGTTAGATGAAGTTATTTTCAGTAGCTATATCAGGAAGATTGAGAGTCAATTATCCTGGTCAGGTTCATCTTTAGGACACAAGCAAAGAAGAGAGTTGAGTCATTTATACTGTACAAGAAAAAGAGATTTAAAGATACTATGTTTGCACTGACTGCTGGGCCTTATCAGAGGGAATAACTTCTAGTTAGGTCACCGCTCATATTTTGGGAGCTGGAGGCAGTCTCTTTTGGAGTGCTCCTTGATCTCCTGGTCTATCTTACTCAGCAGAAATAAATCAGTCTGTGTGGCTTTCATCACCTGTGGCAGTGAGTATTTGATAGGGAAAACAGCACTGAGGCTCCCAATAGTATTCCTGGGCTGTGTTTTGTAAATTTATTCTCCTTGTGAACTCTGCTTTGGCTGATTTCAGAAAGCTTTCCAATGTACTCTGCTGACCCTGCAGGCACTCTCGTAGATGCAAGTAAGTTTTATATATACAATTTCCCAAACGGAAAATTATAGCTTTTTTTTTTTTTTTTTTTTTTTTAAATAATAATAATAATTACAAGACTTAGAAAACTAGCTTGCTATTTAAGAGCCCTGGCTTTTTTCAGTGGAGGACAAATGTACTGCTATATCTCTTATCACTTTTTTTTTTTTTTTTTTTTTTCTGCAGAGGGAAATGTTGCATGAAGAGAGGCCATATGCAATGGCATGTCAATCTGCTACCTACTTTTAAATATTCACATAACCCCCACTTACTGGAAATAAAGATGTCTATTCTGAGAAAGTGACAGCTGAATCAGTAACCTCTGCCTCTCACAATTACGAGAAGCTGATGATCAGCTGGTGGATGGGACTGTGCAGTTGGAAGGTAAGACTTGTGAAGCTCTGCTGATGTAAACTCACTGAAGAGCTTCTCAGTATGTGCCCCAGTTACTCTGTCCATGAGACTTTGTGTTTTGGCACCCTTTAGTTATCTTGTCAAGCAGCTGCTTCCTTCTCTGTGTTCTTCTGTGCTTTTACTGTATTTTTTGTATGTTTAAATTTTGCCCTCTTAGGAGCACTGAACTGTTTTCCATCAAAGTGATGCTGAGCGTTTGATTTCTATTTGACAGAATGATAGAAATACAAATCCTTCCAGGATGCAGTGGCGTCAGGGAAGCATTATTATGTTTTCAGCAGCTTATGATGTGCCTGGAAACATACATTATTTTTCTTTTCTACTCCTTTTCCTTCCTTACTGGGGACAGTAAGGCACTTAGGAATTGGGTTGTTTATAGTGAGGAGATTTCAGTCAAGTTTTACTTCCTCTTCAACATTGTGTTAATTGGCAGGTGACTGCCTTTATATACTCTCTTCTGGCACAATTTAAAATGGTCTGATTATCCAAAGCATGAACCTGACAAGTGTAACCATCACTTTATCTGCCATTCTGAAGTGAGCATGTCTAATTACAACTCAGTGTTTTATTCTGGTAGCATTGATTCACCAGAATTGATTCCATTTTGGTAAGCAGTCCCTCTCTCTTCAGTCTCTCTGCTCAATAACCACTTCACCTTAGCAGTTGCTGTTGATCTCCTAAGATAGCTGCCCTTGAAAAGCAGGGAGACATAAGGAACTTAAGGGGGGGAGCAACAACCTTTTAAAACCTTCTAAAAAAAGGCATTACCTTTACTTGGGAGCAGCTCACTGGCATTGGTGAGTCTCAGTGAAATTCATGTACAGCTACACCTGATGGGGAAAAGTCATGGAGCATATCAGGGTGTTTTTCTGTTGAGGTCCAGAACCTGAATGTGATTTACCCCTGCTTTGCTTCCATCCAGTCAAGCTGCTCTGTTAGCTGCACTTAGTGGTCAGTGTGGCATCCTGTTGATGTTTGCCTGGTTCTCTTCCTAGCCGTTGTAAATCAGAAGCTGTTTTGCTGAACTTCTTACTTGAGCTGTGCAATACCAGTGCAGATGAGGAAAGGATTCTGCCTATTACATGGTCTCATTGGCTGTCAGCAACAAATTCCTGTTTCTGTCATTTAAGTTCCCAGAATCAAATGGCAACTTGAGTGAGAATTTCTTTAAATAGCTTTACTGATTAACAAACGATATCAAGAAAGAGTAAAGATTCCCCCAAACTTTTGTAGTTTCTCTGAAGATATTGTGAGGGAACAGGGGATGGAGAATGGTTTCTTCTGCCTTTGAAAGGGCTTTGGTGTACCTGGAACAACTGGCTGCCCATAACAGACCAAATACACTCCCAGGTAGCCCGGCAAGAGTTAAAAAGGACTCATTATTTTAAGTACCTGTCCTGTTGTCTACGACTGATTCGCAAGGCTGCCCTCTCTTGTGCCCATTTTCTTCCGCTACTGAACCGTGGAGCCTTGTCTAGGGAATTTTCTTCCCTTTCTTCACCACTGAGTTGTTTAGCTGGCTGTCAGAGCAGAGCTGTTCCTCTGCTCAAGACAAATTGAATAGAGGTAAAACAGCAAAATTAGGAGATTGCTGTCTGACATTCGGGTGGTGACAGGGTGCTTCAAATGCCTGGCATGACTATGCAGGGTTAAAAGAGCTTAAACTTAAAAACAATGGAATGTGCATGCTTCAGAGGCTTCCTATCTCCTTATCTTGTCTGTGATGAATTAATAAGTTAGAAGCATTCGGCTCAAAGTGGTGGCTTGGTTGCATGCCTTTTATTACGTAGCTGAGGCATGAGGAGACAGTAGGTTGATGTATTTGCATAGACTGCAGCTTATGGACAGGAAGACTTTTCTTTTGATGCGTTTTCTTTAATCCTCTGCACTCCAACTCATCCAGCAGGTTATAAACTGTACTTGTCTGTTGCAATAAAAATATCATGCTTTTATGTGCTGACTTACCACTGAGATCTCCAAATGTTTTGTAAACCTTTTCACTAAGATGTTGTGAAGTAAATGTCTTTATCCTTACTTCCTACTTAAAACAAATGGAGGAAGAAATGGATGAATTGATTTGGCCAAGGTCAGTGTGTGAGTTACAAGGCCTAGAGCTGTATCAGGAATCCATTTATGATTCTACATAGCAGTAACTTTTTCAAAATATTCTTGTTTCTTTAAAGAGATTATCACCAACTTCATTTTAATGCCAGTATTTTTTTATTATTATTTTCAAAGAACCTCCGTGCTCTTTATTTCCCAATTTCTTGATTCTTCAGCAGTTTCTTGATTCCATTGTTACATCTTCTGATTTCACATCTTTTTCCCTCTTTTTCCCCTCAGCCCTAATTTTTCACTCCTTCTACCATCCAGCCCATGTCTCATTCCTCTGTAGCTTACAGAAAACAAAAGAAGCAGGATATCTAACTATAATGTTTTAGTGCTTGTCCTTTGCTGGCTGTCTTTGCTCTTCTCTGAGGACTTTCTAGTGCATGTGGAAAAGAGGCCAAGGCAGGGGAGTCGGGAAACATGCAGGCACAGCTTTCTTGCCAGCCGAGCCCAGTGATTTTGGATGACTGGAAGGCAATTACTATGGATTCTCTGTTGGTTTGCCAAAGTGCTTTGGCTGAGTTCGAATATCTGTCTCGACTTTCTAGTCCCAAATGGGGAGCATAACAGATTTAGAGAATCTGCATATTAAAAAATAAAAATAAAAATTACAAGACATACACAGATAATTCATGAAGGTAATTCTGAAGTGCCATTGGCTTCTGCATTTACTGCAGACAATTCTGTAGCTGATGTTTCATGAATTTTTAGTGTTGATGTAACAGTTTTCAACCTTTGAAGCAACTTTAGGAATAGAATAGCATCTTAAACCACTTCCGGAATACACATTCAGTAATAAAATAAATTTTTCATCTAGAGAAGAGGGAAGTACTTTGTTCTTCCAGTATGGAATAGCTACAGTTTGTGGTGGAAGATGTTTTGCTACTCCTGTCATAGGCAGAAACATAAAAAGGCAGAAATGAGTAGCTCCCTCAAAATGAAGGTGGCCTGCATAACACAGGTTCAATAAACTGCCCAACTAGTAAGAAGGAATTGACAGGTGCAGGATATTTTGTGACAGCAATGTTCTGGTGTGCCTGTAGTGAGAAATGTAAGCATCTTAAACCTGAAGGTAATGTTGCTTAAATAATTTGTGTGTTTCTGCATGTATGTGTTTGCACAGCAGCAGCAGTTACTGGAACTGATGCTAGATATTTCTGGTGTTTTCATTTGGGGTAGGGTTTTGCTACTTGTAATTTTGTGATATGATGGCATTAGACTTTTCTCAAGAATGTGCCAAAACAAGCAACCTGATAATTGCTTTTTTGCTTTTCCATTGTTCTGTGCTATGGTAACTGCTTTAATGCTTCATGTGTTTACGCTGACTCATTTTTATCTTTTTTTTTTTTTTCCTTTTTTAGCATAAAAGGTACAGCCATCTGATAGAGCACACTTGGCGTCATCCAGCAAAGCTTTGCACTAGTATTCCTTGCACAGCATTTCTGAATCAATATTTATATAGCTGTGATCATCTAAAATAGTCTATACCTATGTATTTTTGCTCAACAAGATACTAGAAGAACAGTATTACAGTCAAGAAAAACAAACAACTTGGCATTCCCAGAAGTAAAATATTTATAGAGAAAAAGCAGGTGTGAAGTCCACTGGCAATTCTTAAAGCAGTGAATGAAACTCATAAAGCAGATGAGTTTCACCACTATCTTTGGATGCTGTTCAGGGGTGCTGCAGACAGCAGTAATACTCAAAGTGCTTGTGGCTGTGTTTTGCCACAAGGTGGGAGCTACCCGTGTCCTGCCGGGTGTGCGCTCCCAGGCTGTGCAAGGTCCTCAGATCAGTCCCCTGCCAGAGCCCTCATGTACAGCTGGGCAGTTCTTCAGGAACTGAGGCTTCTAGGTGCAGAGTTCAGTGTTGTTTCTGCCTCTTTCTGTCTTCTGTGTTTCCGGACAGGGTGCTCCTTTGGTCACAGGTTAGCTGAGCGGCTGTCTCTGCACACGGGGAATTGTGGAAGCCATGGAGGTGTTGGCACGCTGTTGCACGTGTGAAGCACAGCCATCGGGATGTGTGGGGGGCTGGCCTGAGCATTAGTTTTCATTCTTGAAATAGCAGTCTGGAGACAGCCTCGGCTCTGTGACCTGAGGCCAAATTTTGTTCTGGCTGAATTTGTGCCACTTCATTGGCGTCAAAAGAGGTATGCTCATAGGTGCCAGAAAGGGATGTGATATCTACAGCCATATCACATTAATATTAGATACGTGCTGTCTATTACAGTATACTGAGAAGTTATTTCCCATCTGATTGACACCTTAGAAAATGCCAGATTTTGAATATTCTGTGATGGATTTAATAACACTTTATCATCGAATGTCTTCTCTCAAATGCTAATCAAGGCAGAAGAAACAGTAAAGCAAACATCTCTTCAAATTAATCTGTATGAAGAAATCTGTTCAATTAATAAAACTGGAAAAGAATGTGGGATGAGTCAAGAGGAATGACAAGTTTTTCACCTCCTCGTTGCTGGTTTATATGTTGTTAAGGTCACAGGGAAGGTGGTTATTAGGTGAGATGGATACTTTGCTGCAACTTTCCCTGATCTTTGTTCTATGGAGAGATCAGCATTAGAAGAGATTTGGATCAGATCTGCTTATGAGGGAAGGAAGTGAAAATGGTGAAAGTACTTCAGGCAGTCTGGGAGTGCAACAACCCAGATCTTCATCACTTCTGTCCCCTGACAAGCAAAGCTAGTTCACTAAAATAGAGAAGAGCAGCAGCTTGTGAGTTCAGCTTGTTAGGTGGTGAGCAGTGCTCACACAGGAGGGCTGGGGAGCACCCACCAGGCCTCCAGCCTCCACAACAGTGAACTGAAAGGATCCCATCGGCAGGTAGCTGGAAAGCTGAGGAGGAAAGGTCTGCCCCTCCAGTCTGTGTTCTTGGCACAGGGTCTTGTTGGGTACAGGCTCTGCATTTATTTGGGTCATTGGCATATTTCCCCTAGAGAGAGCAGATCGATCTTAAAAATCCACTTGAGAACAGAAAATGCACGGCACTGAGCTCCCATCTGCTCCCTTACACAGCAGTGTTCAGCTCTACAGCAATGTTCTGCACTGCTGTATTAACACAACTGAAAACTGTAATGGATGGGCCAATGACTACAGGGTGCTGATAGCTGTTTTTAACAGGCACTTATGTGCTTAACATGATGTAATTGTTAACATAAGATGTCTAAACAGAAATAAACCCGCTTATTAAAGTGTCTGGGAGAACTGGCCAAAAAGAAATAGAGGATTTTCAACAAAGCTGCTTTTTTGTTGTTTTTGTTTTTCAGAAAGCAGATCTGCTGCTTAGCAGACTCAAACCTCCTCAAAGAATAGCTTAAAATAGTAAATGCCCTCCCCGTATAGACAAAAAATATCTACTAGAAGTCATTGACTGAGCTAGCACCCGAGGGACATAAATTTGATGTACATTTCTTTCTTTGTCATTTAAGAGTGTCTCTTTCTATGTTAAACGGGGTAGCTGATACTGAAATTACTCTGATCTTGTTTTCCAGCTCTATCTATCACTTCAGACATGACAAGGAGCTCAGGCTAGCAGTGCTTGAAGGAAGGGAAGTACAAGATCTGAAGATCATAACCCTGTCACATTACAGTTCATGGTGAGGTTGGCCATTTATACAAATTCATTCAGATGCTCCTTTCAAGATATATTTACTGTATCATACAAAACTGAGCTACAAAGTGCTTGCTCAGAGCAAGATTTGAAGATTATGTCTATTTTCCCCTGGGATACTTACAGAAAAAAATCCTATGGGCAAATGGAAGACTTGATTTCTTACTTATTGCAATATAAACAAAAAAGCTACATATAATAAGTAAGAATTAAAAATAAACAGTATATATTTAAGGTAAAATTTGAAATGGTGTTTGCTGTTTCAACAGAAAACTTCACTACTGCTCACTTCAGACTTAAGTTTTGTTTTTTAGTGATGAAAAAATGATGTATGAAAATGGACAGTGTTTACTATAAGATCAGCAAAGCCTTACAGAGCATATAGTCCTATGCAAAATTAAGACACAATAAACTTAGCAAAATACATTATGAAAAGTGATGCATATAAAAATATGCATCATTAAAATGTGCTTTCCAGTTGCAGAAGGACCGTCATAAATTCAATTTCTGCCTTTGAGTTTAGGATCAGACCTTTAATCTTAAGCCAGAATTTGAGTTATGCAATTTGAATGAAATGAGCAATTACATTTTACTGGTAGTCATCAGAATCATCCAGTTAAAGGTGCCAGTGGAAGGGATTAGTATCATGGTGATGAAAGGTAATGATGGTTCTGTGTCTGGGTCCAGGTGCCTTCAGATAAAGTTCTTTCTTTAAAAAAAGAAAAGGCCAGAAAAAAAAAAAAAAGAACAACAACAACACCCTGTTGTTTAATATAGGTGAAATGTTGGCTGAGTCGAGCAGATCAAACATTGATTCTAAAGGCAACAGAATGTTGTCAATAGTAAACATGCTGGGAAATCCAATTCCAAAAATTTCATTACCAATGAAGAGTTGACGTGGGTATAGCAGTTCTTGCTAAAATGTGTTATTTATCTTCAGTGGTTCCTTGCACACTGGAAGGAAGCTCCAGTTCTTTCTCTCTTCTGGCATAACTGGATTACTGTGAGAATTAACCTGTCTAGGATTTTGTATTATTTATGTGAATCAATACACCGTATTTCTTAAAACCAGAGAGTGCAGCAGAGCTGGTTATAAACCTTATTACAATTCTGACCATTGTCATCACTTGGCAATTCATAAAATGATCTGTTAAAAAATCATAACCTGTAGTCTGTTGTGTCAAGAATGTTCCCCTGTTAGATCCATGCAGTTTCAGCACAGCTTTTCTTTTGTCTGTTCATGTGCAGGTGTAACAGTTAACGAGTGATAATTTGTAAACAATAATATGTATTGTGCAGATAAATAGACTCCCACTGTTGAACAAGGCCTTAGCAGTTTGCATTAAAAATAAATACAGATTGGAAAGTGGAATACAATATTTATTTTAACAGCAGGACTTTATCACTGGTAGCATTCCCTGATGTTTTCAGGATTAAATAAGCATTTTTTAAAATAGATTCAGTAGTCCAGAAGTTTGACAAAGTTTAAAACTTCTGTTAATAACAAAGGGAAAAATGCTATCAATCAGCAGTTCTTCACAATATCAAGAAATAGCATCTGCTTTAACTGATTGACAATTGCCAGTTACATGCAGCCATAAGTCTGTTTACCCACTGACAATTGCAGACATAACAAGTGAAAGAAAAAAGTCACAAAGATTTCCACTAATCTCAGTATGTTGAATAATACTGGGGAAAAGGTCTTTCTTCAAGACACAAAATAGATCTGGAGTCCATACTCTATTAAAAATTCAGAGGAAAGAAGTGTAGCTATTGTTACAATATTAAATATTTCCACTATGTACTTTTCATTTATTCAGTAGGTGCTTTAAAAAAGCTTGTCACAAGTTCCAAAAATGGTGAAGTTTCCTTTATTTTACGGTGCAGTTTCCTTTACTTTCCTGAGAGTATCACATCATTAAACTTGCCTTCAACAGCTATTCTTAAATTCTAGACTCAGTCCTGTTTCCCCACTGTTGTTGATATGCATTAGTTGAGAGGAATAAATATGATGTTGAAGGGATCAGTACTGGTGAACAAAACAGTCAGGCTCCAAGTTCTAGATTTGAGCCAAGCTTAGACCACTAAAACTGGTCTTGTGAAGAGCTATCAAATAGTAATGAGAAAAGCAAGAGGAACAGAGTGAGAAACATTCACAAATATTATTTTGAATAAAACTATAGATTCACTTTCCTGATTGACCCACTTTTGCATTTAAAGCATTATAACAAAAAAAAAAAAGAAAAAAAAAAAAGAAAAATGAAAGCACTGGAAGCACTTGGACAAGAACAAGTTTGACTATGTCCTGGGTTCACAGTGATTGTACACTTTGTCAGCCCACCTATTTAAGCATGCTTTGTCTTGCTCAGTCATCTAGTTAAGTCGTTCCATGATTTGGGCTACTTGTCATACAGTGAGAATATTAAAGTCTGAATACCTCAAATATTTTTTGGGGGAGGTCATGTATTGCAATGGGTTTTTGAAATAGGTATGATCTATAGTGCTGAACAGAGACAAAATTCAGGGTGACTGACCAAAAACAAAGCAACATCAAAGCAGTAAATCCACTGAGCAAGTTCCCCATTGCTGCATCCACCTTTGCAGTAAGGAGATTGAGTCCATTTCTTTTATGAAATTGCAAGTATTTCTCTTAACTCATATTCTACACAAACCCCTGTAACTCAGATATGGTAGTACTTTTAACTTTCACTGTCTGACCTTGTGAGGGAATAGGGTATAGCTCTTGTACTCCTGTACATTTTTGTACTTATCAAAAAGGCACTGCAACTTTTAATATCAGTATTTGTTCTCTGACCAAATTTTTTAATTCTGGAAAGGAAAAAAAAAGCGGGGGGGGGAGGCCCGTGTGGAAGCAGTTTTTAAACCAGCTCACTTTACTGCAGTGCAAAGTGCTGAGATATGCAGCTTGGAATCTTGGAAGCTGTAGGACTGATGGAATTTAGCAACATGAGAATTGTTCAAATTTTGGCCATTCTTATCTGAACACACCTAATTGCAAACGTATGTCTTACAAACAGGAGACATAACTTACTACAGAAATGAAGAATTTTCCTTGGAAACCTCCTAAAGAAATCTCTTCTGCTTCCCAGTTGAGAGCTATTCTACAACACCAAAATCATTCCAGAAGGTTTAGAGTTGTAATTTGTCAGACAGCAGTTGTCCAACAGAAAAGGAATGAGTCAAGGTAAGTCAGAGCAGCTGACTGGTATCCCACATGCTGCAAACCTTCTTACTATAAGGTGACCTCTGGAAGTAATAACACTGGAATGGGACTTTTTGCATCCTGTTTGTATATAATTCCTCTAATTATTAGGTATAATTTATATGTGCTACTAAGGACATGCGTATGCTTTACATAGCTGTCTATGGATTACAAAATCTTAATTTTGGTGAAAGCAGACTTCCCAGGCATCTTTTTATTTCCAGTTCACACTGAACATTCAGGCTAAATTTAGGCTTAACGGAATTTTAAGAGGGGCACTGACGTTAAAGATCAGCCCAAAAAACTTTGTTCTGGAGCGTAGCTGAGCAGTGAGAGCATTGAGTTGCCCACTGACCATGGGGTTGACCAGAAGCTTGCAGGAGGACAGGACAGAGAAACTGAGAAGTTCAGTGTGGAAGAAATGGATTTGGAAGGACTCCAAGTCTCAGATTTGCATGAAGTGTAGGGAACCTAAAACAGGGAATTGTGTTGAATTGTTCTGGTAGCCCTACCTGCCTGCAGCTATTTCCTGAGTTTTCTGAAGGAAGTGTAATTGAGCTATGCTCAGGTGCAGAGCGTTAGGAGAGAGCTAGGCAAGGCATGAAAAGGGGCCTCCTAGCCTGTGAGCTGCATTTACCTTGCTCTGCTTGCCTGGGCTATGCTGGAGGTAGGCCTGAGTCCAGCCAGGTACTTGGCTGATCCCACCCTTACCTTGCTGACTAAGCCTGACCTTGGGCCTGCCTTATCACAGTAGACTTGCCTGTTAATTGGGCTCAGTAGATGCTGATGTCTTGTTTGGCTGCTGTGGCTTTTGGCACTTGCTGATTAGGTCTCAGCACCAAACAGTGCATTCCTGGTAGAGCGGCGGCTCTCGCCACAGCCTGGTGAAGTGAATCACAGTAAGTAGGATTTATGTGTTTGAGGAAGAATGAGATCAGCTTTTGAGGGTCTAGAAGCAGTTGTATTATAAAGCTATTTTGTGGAGAAACAGATTTTCTCTGCCCAAGAAATTTGCCAAAAAGGATGATAAGAACAGTCATATTAATGAGAAACCTCACAGACCAACAGAACTGGGTATCCATGGAGGCTGAGCCATCATAACTGGGTGGGCTTGGATACAAGGTATTGATGTGGGTTGTGACAAGGCAGGGCTTCATCTAAAACCAATGGAAATGTTTCTGCTAACATAAGCGAGGGGAGGATTTTACCCTCTAGATTTCAGCAGATGCGTGTGTTTTCAGGAGGCTTAACTATAAAGCTTTCTCTTTTGTTCTTACCATTGACGTAGTAAAGTGCAACATATGGTTAAATTTTCTGTTGGATTGTGATCTGTTAATGAAGCAGACACTTGTGATAATTATACTTCTTTATCCAAACTCCCTGATTTGGCAACTTGATCTATCAGTATTCTGTGGGATTGTGAAGATTTATTTATTTATATTTTTTTTCCTTAGTGCTCATTGTATATGAAAAGCAGCATATTTCAATTGGTTGGCAGTTGAGAGTGCAATTAAACATTTCAGAATCTGGGAGAACTTTTGAAGACATTCCTTTCCTTTTTTGTTGTTGCAGTTATTTTTTTGAGGGGTGCGTGTGCTCTTTTTATTTTATTTATTTAATGATAGCACAAACAAGTTTAATGCTTCATTTAGATGATGCCAGCTGTCCATTGTGAATGTAAATGATGAGCCAGTGGAGCTGTGTGGTTGCCTTGAACAAACATGTGAAAAAGAAATGTGTTATTGCACATTGTGCAGGTGCTTCTGTTGTGGGAATCTCTTTGCTCAGAGGGTATTTATTTGATACGTTGTACAGCTGGTCAAAGAATGCCTTTAGGCAATTTAAAAGTTTCCACAGGAAATGAAATGCTTTGATGAAGTTTGCTGCAAAACATTATTTTGTAAAATCTGGATAATTTAGACAGTCATCGTCTTAGACTGATAATGAGATCTCTGCCTCTTGTATTCAATTTCCTCTTCTTTTTTTCTTTTTATGACATTTATACAGTACACTTCAGAGGTTTTTTTTAAAGCAGGGATAGATTATATTTTTCCCCACGTGGCAGGATGAATATAGACAGTGTCTTTTAGTCTGTGCCTGGAAACCATACAGAGGGATACTAGGGAAAAGGTTTTGTGGACTCTCAGTGGTATAGTAGAGATAGTGAAGGAAAAAAAAAATCTATGGTTTAGGTGGACTTGTGACTACCTTGCTGCAGTCCAGCAATCTTTCCAGTTTGTTGCCGCTGTCTGTGGAAGGCTTGCTCTTTTTCTTCTCCATTTGTGATTACTTTTCAGTCCAGTCATGATTTATCTTTATTGCTGCAGGACTATTGTACTGCTTAATGCTATCTGTTTAAGGAAAAGACTGGCCTAGTCCACAGAGCATAGACTGTGGACTCGGTCAATCTACCTGCACTTCATCTGTGGATTTTTTTTTATCTGAACACCAGTGATTTAGTCACCCATTGATTAAACAGACAGGGAAGCTCTGGGGTTTTGTTTGTTTTTATTTTTTTCTCCAAGTGATACTGTGACAATTAGCTGTCAGCTTTGGGTTACACCATTCCAGGGGCTGTTAAGAACCCATGAAATGGACAAAATGTAGGTCTTTGATCTGCTTGGGATGTACAATTTTCTTCTGATGCTGCCAGCTCCCCTCTTTCTCTGCTGTATTATCAAATAGGCTGGAAATAATTTTCTCAAACTTTATGGAAATGTCAGGTTTTCAGCACAACCTAGTCCTAGGAAGAAAACATAAATTTGCGAGAAGTTGTAAGTGACCAAGGACATGTTTTTAATGCAAAATTGCTTTGTGAAGCTTGACTGTAGTCATTGCCAGTACTTAAGTAATAATGAAAATGAATTGCTTGCACTCTTACCCATAGTGTATTTAGGAAGTGAATACTACTTCTTTCCATAAAGCTTTGTACTCCACAAAAAGTTTTTAAAAGACGTATGATACCAAATAGTAGAGGGGTTCTGCAGAGTAGGGTTTCTGTTCCTCTGGTGGGAAATGTACACTCGACTAATTACAAATGCACTTGGAGGACTGCAGATTAAAGTAATGGTATGTTCTTTCCAGCTCCAATTTCATCAGAATAATTAAATACGCCTTCAAATCCTTTTGTATTCAGCAAACTACTGAGCACTAAGTATGTTCTTAAGAGCCATTGAGTTCCTAGCATCTTAAATGCGTTCTTGAAGTTAAATGTATTTAATAGGAAGAAATTTCAATAGAAAGAAATCTGAAATAAATGCCTGAGTTCCTCACAGTCAAAGCTCTCAAGCAACTTAATTGAGAGCAAGTTGCTTAATGAGAAGAGTGCAAACCATGAAATCTTAGTGACTGAGATGAAGAAAAGAATTCCCCAAACAAGTATCACTGTCAAAACTTTAAATACTAAAAAAACCCTCTCCGTCCTTCCTTAGTCTAACTCTAGTGGCAAAATGTGAGACAGTTGAAGGAACTGGAAGAGGAGAGAAGGCTGATGTAAGGAAGAGGCAGTGACTGTGTCAGATTGCTTAATTTCTGGTGTAAGAAAGCAGAGGACTGCACAGGGATATTCTCTTTAGCATCATCATTCGATGTGTAATTTAATGGCATATGTTTTATATTGGTGCTCTTTGACTGAAACCCAATGATTTGGTTCAAAATAGAGCATCCTTCAAAAGCTCACAAAATTAAAAATCAAATTGAATACAAAAAAAGGTGATGCATCCAGTTGGGCGATACAGATGACTTCCCACATAACCTCAAGTTTGGAATGCAGTATTTTTCCTACATAGGAAAAGGAAAATCCCTTCATTTGTGTGGAACCTAATGAACTCTGACTAGAAATAGTGAGGTAAGATGGGGAAATGGGGAGAGTTTTGGGGAGCTGCACCTAATTCCTAGGGGCTTAAAGGAGGAGAGGAGACATCACTCTCTCCAAAGTGTTATGAAAGCCCAGCTTGACCTTGCCTCATGTGGGGAGATAAGATGACATAAGCAGGATTTTCATTGTATTATTAGGCACTCAGATACTTGTGGAAGAGAAAGGTTATGCAAATTAATTTTTTTTTTATTTTTTTTTTCTTTCCCCTAGAGTGCTGACACAGAACACTGATGAGATTTGTTGGGGGGTGTTTTAAATTAGAAACTTGGGAAGAGTTGACAGTTGATGAAGGGTACCGAGGTCACCCAAAGACATCTGGCAGGACTGTCAGTCACTAACACAAAGGCAATTTTGCCAAGTTTAGGATAGGACAGAAAATAGAGCCACATTGGAGAAGGAATAGCTAGAGGTCAGAGTTGAATTCTTGAAAAGTAGCAAGGTTGCAGAAGTGAATTACATCAAATTAGGCACAGGGCTAAAAGTACATGGTATAAATTCTTTATAGCTCAAATGCACATGCTTACAAGTCTGTATAATTTCTGAGTTTAAGCATACACAGCAAAGTTTACAGGGGGAAAAAAGTAGCAGTGACACAGTTCGAAGGATATGTTGATTAGAGGCTTCCAGCAGACAGTGAATGTAACTACCTCTGTTTATTGGGACCTCTGGTTTTAGGATACTGATTTCCTTTATCCCCCTGCCTATTTTCTACATTCAGGAACACTAAGTCCATGTGCATGATTTGTTTAATTTCTTGCTATTTGTTGCTATCCCCTTTCCTGACTGCTAGTGCAGACTTTGCTTATAGCTTGCTGGTGACAGAGATTGAGAAAATATCCAGAGAGGGTAGATGCATTTAGAAGTATAGGTGGTATTCTTGATTTTTTTCATTGCTACACTGACTTCAGTGGTACAGTAGAATTTCTTTATACTAGCTGAGGACCTACTTGTGTAGGAACAGCTGGTCTGAAAAATGGGGCAGAAAGTGTCTCAAGAACAGACCTTTATGAAGTGTTGTATGAACACACACAAAAAACAACCCTTTCCCTGGTACAACCTGACACAGAAAATGACATTCAGGAAAGTAAGAAAAGAAGAAAGCTATGATCTAAACAGTGGAGTGTATTCTTTGAGCAAAACTACAGGTGCTTTTTTTTTTTTTTTTCTTTCTTTCTTTTCTTGTCTTGGTTCTCAGACTGACTCTGTTTGAAATAGTCTTTAAAACTAAAATGGCATGATCTGAAGTGCTCTTCCTGACTAATTAATCTTAGCCTGGTGATATGGTCAGTTGTTTATAGTACTGCAATTCATCACTGGAGAACTGTATGCAGCTTGAGATGAGCCTGACCTAAAACACAGATCTGAGCACCCGCACATTCTGGGGAAGCGAGGCATCTGGCACAGCCTTCAGAACTGAATGCCGTCTTTATTGTGAGCTCAGGTAAACTTCAGATTCAAATCCCCCAGTGCTTTGGGGAAGCAAAAATGTTGGACCATGGCAGCAGAGGATGAATTGAATAAAGAAACCATGCTGATAATAAAGCTCTTTGCTTTTATACACAAACGCCTTAGAATTTGATCTAGCTAAAGACTTTGACATGGCTACATAAAATATTTCTGCAAAAGAACCCTCACTGGGTGATTGTGCATTGCCACTTCTTAGGGAAGCAGAATTCTTGGCTACGTGACAAACCTTGATACTCACAAGGAAGGGTAGTCCAAAAAATGTAGACTATAGTGTGGGTGTGGAATAGCTATAAAAGATTGGAGTGAGATTGTAAGTGAGATTTTGTGGAATGTTCTCATTATGTCAGAACTAGTTATTCACTTTCTGGTGGAAATGCTTACCTCTTGGTTATATTATAGCAAGATTTTAGTGGGTCTTAGCATGTTACTCTGGAGATGGCCATGCTAGCTTTCTGAAGAGTTTGTTGAAATTTTAAGTGCTAAATATTATAAATACTCTGTGACAACTCCATGTGAGTATTCTTATATAATTTGATGATCTTCCAGCTTTATAAACCAAGGACAAAAACATGGAATTTGTTAATGTTCTCCAGATCTTTACCCTCCCAATTTTCTTGGGCTGCAGTTTAGTGGTAGTGACATAACATGATGTTTGCAGGCCTTGTTGCTCTCTCAGGAATCCTGTCATAGCCTGTTGTAGAGTTCCTCTTGCCTGGTCCTCCAAGTCTGTCCTATTGCCAATTCCCCTTCTGTTTCAAATATGAACTAGTTGTTTATGCATGGTTATATGTATGTAAATTCAGTGGACTGTTTGCACTTTTTCCATATACATGAATTGGGCCTGAATTCTTCAGTGATTTGCCCCAGTATGACTTGACAGAGGATTGTTTTTTTTTTTTTTTTTGTATGTTTGTTTTGTTGTTCCTGTTATTTCAGCATTGTGTCCGCTGAAGAGAAGCGAATAAATGTCCATAGCAAAAAAACTCAACCCCAGGCCAATTGAAGCTCATCAGGTTGTTTCCCTTTAGTCTCATAAGGAAGCCCAGACTAGTTTTTAGAGCTATGTTGCTCTAGAACTGCTAGATTTAGGCCCTATTTGTATATATATTGAGGTATCTTGAGTTAGGTTATTACCGTAGACTAAGGAAGTCCAGCATTACTGAAGAGTTTTTTGCTTGTGCTAGCTTGAATATTACTGCAGGCTTATTTCTACATTTATACATTTCATACCTCTGCAGTCAGGACTACTTCTAAAAAGGAGTCTCTGATAGGTCTTTAATTTTAGGTGAAATAAAAGTATAGGTGAAGTAGGAAGGATAAATTGATCGTTAGCTCTCAAAACATACTGGAAGCTAAGCCATCAAATGTTCAGTAATTCATTCCTAGAAAATGAATTTAGAAGTAAGAAGTTTCCATGTCTCCCAAGCTCAGCTGTTGGTGCTCAGACTGTTGAAGAGCTTGTAAGAAGTGAAAATACATGTCAGTATGTATGTATAAAATATTGTGTGTATGTATATATATTTAGTTTTGTGTGTCACTTTTAATTGTCATCATTGATTAAACAACAAGACTTTAGGGATTAATTTAGTAGCGAACATAAGAGGTTTTTTGTTCCCATGAGTAAGTGGTTGACTGGCATTTGAAAGCATTCTTGTACAGGTTTTGATATTTTTGGGGTGCTATTCACAAAACAGTTTTATGTTCTGAGGCATTTGAGCTTGCCTTGTTACCATATTGTAAGTGAAGAGAAAAGGCTCTAAACAGAATTGGTTAACAGGAAGCCTTTTCAAGGTACAGCACAAGTCTTACAAGGGATTTAAGCGTTTCCTTAATTCATGTGCCTTAGCAAATCACTATGCTTTCCTAAGGCTGCCTTAGCACAGTCAAGTAGGAACTCTAGGAAAGTACCTGACAGTGAACTAGGAAGACTTGAGTCTCACAGTAGAACATCCCTCCTTATGTTGTTTCACAGTGCAGTGACTTGTAATTACAGCTCGTGTTGAACAGAAGTGCACAAGCAGTAGGATAGAAACCCTCGTATCTTTGTAAGTAAGGGTGAGTCAACCTAAGGACCTCATTTCAGAAAGAGTAGTCTGCTTGATGATAATTTGCCTGCCTTTTAGGGGACATGCCATTGCCTATGACATATCATTTATAAACTTGTAAAGAATGCATCTTAGTAGTATGGTTGGGTACATTTTGAGTTATAAATATGACTGTGTACTGTATGGGAAGCTGTTTAGGAACCTTATGTGTGTTATCCCTATATGTAATGTGGAAGTGAGTCCATGGAAGTAAGGTTATTGGTAGTGGACAGCTGAAAAATCATGAAGAGAGGAAGAAGTCAAATTTCTCTCTAGGTAATAGCAACCCTCAGCTTGCCTTAGAATTGGCAGTGCTTGCACATCTAGTCCTTAGTACTGAGCTGGGCTGCAGTGCTGCCTAATGAAGAATTAAAAAAGAAAAAGTGTCTTTTCCAGAATGTCAGGGTGTGCCAACAAGTGTGTGAGTGTTCAACCTGATGGATTAGGAATGCAGGTGTGTGCGCCACTAGCCATGCATGGTATGAATGTTAATACTCCTTGTTTCTATTTTTGACTTGTATTGCAAAGTGTGTAAAGAAAGATGCAAGGTCTTTTTCCAGGTGCTGAACTAAGGTGTTGCTTTGTACACTGTGCCTGGTTAAGGCGTTACTGGAAAGGGTAACTGATACAAGTCACTCGGGATTTGGCATTTATTTGGTACCATAATGTGTCAGTGCCATAAGAGGTCTAAAGCCTTATGAGCTGTAGAAGTGTTGAGATTTGTGAGACCAGAGTTCATTAACACTCTCTTTCTGTTTTGTTTCCATAGTCCAGTGATTTGTGATTCCCCCAAGAAGTGTACAGACCAAATAGCTCCATGTACAGGAAAAGTCTTGTAAAAAGAAAAACCTGGACCTGAAGCTGCAAGGCTGTATGGTTTTGGGAGGAAAAGGTGGGGGAAGGCTGGTCCTGTTGCTGTTTTGCTCAACACAAAGGTTCAATTTCCTTGACAAATGATGGACACAGCCTCCAAAATTGGAACTCTGATCCCAAAGGGGCCCTGTGTTATTATAACATAAAGAATGGTTATTAAACTGTCAGAGGGTTAATAGTTTCATCTTAATAATCTTGATAGATGGTGCACATTTCACCAGTGCTCCAAAAGCCCACAATGAGCTTTAAAATATTTTACTATTGGCTTGCCCTTCATTTCCCAATGAAGTCTAAGGAGAACTCTTCTTACTAATAAATTCTTTATCATAACTTAGCTGGTTTTCCCCTTATAGAAGGGAAATATATCCTTTGCTGTGCTTCCTGATTAATCGTTCTAATTTTATCAGGAAAATTAAATTCTTTATCTTGGAAGTTATTTAAAGAGGTCTGAGCAAAATCCCAGCCCATGAGCCTGATGACTACTCTGCATAAGCATCTCTACGCTTTATTAACTTACTACTTTTTAAGTGATTTCTGTCTGAAGGATTCCCTTCAACTTTGAGGGCTGTTTGTCTTCTAATCTCAGGATTTCAGGATGACAAATGGGATGTCAGATATGACTTACTCTGAGACATTAAAGGATTCATGTAGGATAGCTATTACCCATACCTCAACGTGTTCTCTAGGACATAACCTCTGAAGCTGGCCAATTTTGATGACCAAAATAATTATCTGAATAGCTTTACAACAGGAGAAGTAGCTGTACTGTAAACTGAAGTGGTTCTTAAAATATGTTGATCATTCCATGAAAAATAACTAATAAAATATGTGTATACAACTATGCATGGGAGTTGGTCCCAGTCATGGAAATTGTAGCATTAAAAATAAGGATTAAAATAAAGGAGTGTCTCGGCAATTTGAAACAATACAAGCCAGTGCTTTGCTTCTCTTCTCTTAGGCTTGTATCATGTCCCTGAGTGTGCGGAGCTAATGAAGACAGACAAACATCTCCATTTGTTTATACTTACTGTAGTTTCTAAAACTAATGCATGCTGAATCCAGCAATCAGGTGGATAGTCTCTGCTAATTGACTTACTCTATTCCATCCTCATCATTGAGGAAAAGGATGACAGTTTGCAGTGAGGTAGAACTATAAAGAATATAAAACTTTATGCTTTAGGTCATAAGCCAATTTGCAGTTGTATGTGTTAAGGAAGACATTTCCCATATGGTTATATTACTGTGAAATTATGCTTTTTTTTTTATGGAACCTATTGTGCCTTTTGGGAATTACTATTTTCAGAGATGAGGTATGGGCCTGATATGGCAGTTTTGATACTAGGGAATTACTTTTTTTCCTGACAATGATGCCTGCACACAGCTCCTGAACAAGAAGGGAGATATTGGTGAGGTGAATCAAACATCGTGCTTCCAGGCTTAGCTGGAAATGTTTTTGTTGATGTTTTTTCCTTTGATCTCTAGGCTTGTGTTCTTATTATTTCTACTACATTTTCAACATCCACAGCCTGCTGATCATTTCAGGGCAGTTTCTAGAGCTAGCAGCTTTCTGCTGTTTTATACAGAATTGCCATGGTATTCTGAATAATTCAGCAGTAAGAGAACATTAGCTTAGGATGGCTGATATTCGAAGGTACTGCTGGAATCTATCTTGTCCAACCCCCCCGTTCAAATAAGACCACCTACAGCAGGCTTCTCAGGACCATGTCCAGATTGCTTTTGAGCATCCCCAAGGATGGAGACTCCGCAACCTCTGTGGGTAAGCTGTGCCATTGGTCAGTTACCCTGTAAAGAAGTCAACACAGTACAGAAGTGCTTCCTTATGTTTGGGTGGAATCTCCTGTGTTCTCCTTGTGACTATTGCCTCTTGTCCTGTCACTGGGTGCCACTGAAAAGAGCCTGGCATCATCATCATTACACCCTACCTCCAGGTGTTAATATCCACTGATAAGATTCACCTTGAGCCTTCTTTTCTCCATGCTGGGCAGTCCAGCTCTCAGCTTTTCCTCATAATGCTCCAGGTGCTTCGGTCACTGAATCATCTTAGTGGCTGCCTCCAATATGTCCTCAGAGCTGCTTTCCAGCTGGTCAGCCCCTACCATGTCCTTGTGCCTGGGACCGTTCCTCCACAGGTGCAGGAAATTCCTCCCTAGGTGCAGGAGAGCTACTTACTGGTAGTTGACCATTTTTTTTCTACTCTTCGTGTAAAGTATTCAAGAATAATTTGCTTTCTACTAAAGCAGATTAGGTTATGACAATAATGCAGATAACAGCATACTGTAAGGTAATTTAAGCTGTGAAGTTTGGAATAAGACATTAAAACACATGTGAAAACCTTTTATTGATTGCCTCAAAGGGATCTCAGGATAAAACATAGCTACAGAAAAGAAAAACAGGAAATATGAATGCAGCAGAGTTCTGTTCTTAAGAGGCTCCTCATACATGGTTCACTGCTTACTTTTAAGTTTCAATACTTCACAATCAATTAAACACTCAATGTTTGTACATAACAGTTTGAAATGAATGCATTTATCAGATTAAATTTGTATTAAAGCATGGAAAAGTCTCTCCATCTTTTTTTATGAATAAGTTTGAATTAGATTCTGTAGTCAGGCATAGCTATATATGATATTAAATTTGAGGAGAATACAGTATGGGAATTGCCATGGTGCTGCCACCCTTATCTTTAAATGCATTGAAAAATCATAAACCTCACAAAGTCTGGAAGAGCATCTTATGGTAAAAGAGGAAACAAAATAACACATCTTTTGTCCTTCACTGTCAACATGATGACTCATAAGCATTCTTTTTCTTTGCATCTTCCTCCTATTAAAATCATTCTGTCTGAGCAAAATGACCTGTGACAGATGACAAATACAGTATAGTTCATGGACAAAAATCACACTCTAAATTGGATATATTGTGAGAGCATTGTAACCTGCTATGCTGAAGCTTAACTGAAATGCAAAAGACATTTTTCTTCGTACGGGCACATATTCTCTACGGCATGACTTTCCACGTAGTTGATTTAATTAAGTGCAGGATGAGTCTTCCTCGTATTCGATTCTTCTGGTTGAAAAGTTGGTTTCTGTGACTTTGTATGGAAAATAATAGTAGCATGGACTGGCTGGTTAAATGTGTGACTGCAGAGCAGACTCAATACTGCAATACATGTAATGTAAACTTGCTGGCTTTGTTGTTTCAGTCTCTGAGGTTTTGGGGATGCTTCAAGCTTCCATCTTCAGTGTGGAAACTGGTTGCTTGCCTCTGCCAAGCCCAGGCTTCAGCAGCATCTTGATCTAGGGCACAACATAAATGCTTGAATGCTATCTTGTTGTGGAATGATGATAAGTATCTTAAACATTAAGAAAGGAAAGTGAAGAGTAAAGGGTGGGGACACATTAAGTCTTCAAATGTATAAAAAGCCTCTATGGAGACTGAAGTAGTAAGTCTGTTCTTTGTACTCATGTTGGGTAGTTCAAAAAAAGATAGGATTTATGCTGCATCAAAAAAGATTGGTTTATACACTAGGCAAAAGCTACACAGTAGTCTCCAAAGGGTTTTGGAGGCAGTGTTTTTTTCTGATGGTAAGAATGTTAAACTATATATATATATATATATATGTATGAGTACAAATGGCAGTCTTTCAGATCTTGATCACTGACTAGCAAAGTCCCATTCATATTCAAATGATAGGGATTTCAAATCAGCCAAGAGTGAAGAAACAAATTTAGAAACACTGGATGGCAATGATAGCTTTGAAATGGGGAGCTGTATCTTCAGAAGTGGAAAACGTTTAGGTGCTTTCATAGGTCAAGACTCTCAAGTCTTCAGTGCAAGATTGTGTCTGAAAGGCCTGCTGAGATCTGGAGTTGTTGAAAAAGGTATCGAGGAGAAGGAGAGGAAAAAAAAAAACAACAAAAAAAAACAGGATTTTATTTCTGTAGGATATTGTCAAAGCCTCTGTTGATTGAAGTACTTAGTTCTGATAACTGTATTTTATGATTTAATGTTAAAAATTATGGCCAGTGTAGAAAACAGGCTCCAAAGTCATCCACAAGACTCTTAGCAATGTGAAATGGAAAACCATTTAATTCTGTGTCGGTCTCAAAAAGATGACTGAGATGATTTGATTGCAAAATGTAAGTGCCTTCAAGGAGAGAAAATACTGGGTGCTAAGGGGCTCTTCAGACTGGCATAGAAAGACGCAGGAATCGGCAGCTGCAGGCTGATGCTGGGCAAACTGATGTAGTCATGAGGCAGTTTTAAGTGTGCGCGTGCTACCTCTGGTACTAGCTCCATGGGGAAGAGTTTTTAGGTGCTGTGTTTCAAATCAAGACTCAGTGCCTCTGGAAGACATCCTTGAGCTGTGCAAAAGTTATTTGGCTTGATTCATGGGTAACTGGGTAAAATGTAGTGGCGTGTGGTATATAGGAGGTCATAAAATGACTGTGGTGGTCTTGTGTGCCTCTAAACCCTATCAATAAATGTTTAAGTTAAACTTGAGCTCTGATTCTTCATTCTGTAGACTGGTAGGTGGTTTGTATTTCATTTTATTCTCTAGTACAAGCTTACTTTATGGGTTCCAATATTTATATATGTGAATTGAGGGACGGTGCCTCTGCAGTTGCTCATCACCGAACCATGTTACAGTTTGCGTTTGTGATCAGGACAGCCTGACCTGTGACTGCTTGCTCAAGGACTGACGTGTCCTTGTCGTTTTTTGCTCATACCCAGTGCTGTGGCTGGAAGTTCCGCGCAGTCCAGCCCACCGCGTTCAGGACGAGTCAGCACTGCCAGCTTTAATCACTCACTTTAGCCTTGTGAAGAGAAAGGAGCAGAAAACACCACTCAGCAAGGCGGTGAGGCCATGAAATTGTGTTAAGCCACACTCACAAAAACAGCTGGATTTGCTATTTTAGTGTAAGTGTCTAAATGTTTTTGAAATTGTAATTTTCGTGTGCTGCTATGTGTAAAGGTGACCGCTCTGTGTTGGGTCCCTGGTGGCCGGCTCCAGACAGCTAATCAGCTTGATTCATTTGTCAGGGTGGTCACTCAGCACCTCCTCTGCTGCCATACAGCAGGATGGAGCTCCTCACTGATGTGTGAGGATATAATGGCATCTACTAGAAATGCAGAACTTCCTGAAGACACATTAGGGTTTAATTTTTGTGGCAGCAATATATTTAGCGGGGGTACAGAGATTGTAACCCTTATTTGACTTGCCAGCAGCCATTCAGGAATAGAAGGCGTGTTGTCACTTGAGGAATCCTGAATTCCTGCTGGAGAGACAGGCGTGAATGAATGCATTTGTGCAGCCCAGTCTCTCTCTATTTCACTTTCATCTTGTTTTTAAAATTGCAGCACCGAATGAAGTAAGGTTTGTGATGCTTGGGTGTTGCTGAGTTTGGCCACATGATGGCACACATCAGTCAAATGACCATTACTGTATCATTGGATGTGCTCCTGTGAAAGGAGAGGAATTAAGTCTCATACTCTGGGCTGTAGTGCTCAGATTTGTGGTCCCTAGCGGCTGTTTTAATCCACAATTTACCACAGTCAGTGAGGGGCAGTGGTGGTGTCTCAGCCATAAGCTGAAGAAATACGTGGGGGGGGGGAACTAAAAGAGTGGGAAGCACAAGCAAAAAGCATATCTGGAGGGGGAGAGGGGGGGAATAAAAATTAAAAATAAAAATAAGAGGGGCACCAGGTAGCAAGAAAACTATTATTATTATTATTATTATTTTTCTAGCTGTGCTGTTTTATTTTGCCTTGTTTTGGTCTTCACTTCAAAGGATTGGTATGAATACCTAGGGATTGGGAAAGGTTTATTTTTCCAACATATAGAAGAGAAATAATGTGTTGTTTTTGCTTTATGAGATGTCAGGTGGGCATTTTTTTTTCCTAACTGGCTTTCCACTAAATAATGTTCTTTGCCTCCCTGATGATAGCCATTGCTGTGGAGATGTCTGGTGAATACATCTAAGAATGCTGTATGATTGAAGCGGTCTAGCATATTATCAGTAAATCAAATAGTATTTAATGATAATCAGTCTCAAAACATTACTCTAAAATTTATACTTAGTTTATTACAGCTTCAATGGTGTTAGTTCCTGCATAATGCATTCATTGCTACTCTCTCTGAAGAGAGTAGCAACACAACAATTAATAAAGCAGCACAACCTTCTTGATACCATAGCTTTCAAGTCAGTTTTATATATATATATATATATATATATATATATATATGTAAAAGCATAATTTTCTTAAAGGAGAACTCTCTGTTGAATAGAAAACGTGTAAGTGCATTTCATGTTAATTCTAAAGGTAACAGCTACAGACCAGTAGCCTGTGTAGCAACGCTGCATAAAAATGTAACAAAAATCACAGTCAAAGTTCCAAAAAGCTTGGAGTTAAAGACCAAACAGCCATGGGGTTGTAGGAAATACATTCAAGGGCTGTAGTAAGCTTTGTGGGTTCTTGCATTTTGCTGTGCTGCAAATATTAGAGGACAACAACGAGATGAATATAGAAAATAGTTATCAGGATATTTGTAGAGGTGACTCTAAGGAAGCCCTCAATTTTCCATTCAGTTTCCACACAGTATGTGTTACCTGGCTTGACAAGGATAAGGAAGGGCACCTGAAACTGAAGGAAGAATTGGACTGGAATTTTCAAATGTTAAGCTAATTGCTGGGAGCTGGCTATCTTTATATTGCTGTTCTCCACTTCCCACCATCACCCAGTAGCTTTAAAACCCTCCTCACCAGAAGGATTGAATCACTTCATTTCCAGTTCACCTCTTATAGTGGCAAGGGAGGGGGATATCCCAGCCCCGATACCCATCTTGTGGGGGCCAGCTCCCTACATTGCCATCCAAAACATGCAGAGGTTGTGTGTGGCCATTGGGAGAATTCCCTTAGGCCTCTTTGTGCCTTTGTTAATCACAATTTCATGCATGTACTTCTGTTGTTAAGCACATCAGCAAAATGAAGGACAAAAAAAAATAAACAAAAACACACAAAAAAACACACCCTCAGCAAGTTCCTCACTTGTAAGACAAAATGCAGTCAGATCCCTGAAGTGAATATGAAAATTCCCAAGCTTCAAAAAAGCATTTGACATCCTAGTTAGTAAACAAACCCTGCATTCCTTGTGACACCGAGTTATGGTACGGCATGTTCTGCCTTGCTCCCGTTCCCTCTCCCGGTGCTTTTCTCTCTTCTCCTCCTCCTGCCCCATAGCTGGCGAGCATAATCAGAGGCCGACGTGGCAGCACCCATGCCTCTTTCAAGTTGAGTGCATTTGTTAGGCATCTGAGAGGGTTGTTTTCCTGCCCTTGGGTACCCAGTCACGCAACGTGAGAGATGCAGGAGTTCACGGCCTGCTGAGTGCTTAGCTGCTGCACTTTCCTAAGTGAAAGCAACCAGTGAGCAAGTACAGCAATTAGAAATAAAAGAAAATATTTTTCTGTGGGGAATGTTTGTTGACCCCACAGCTGTTACTTAAAATGGGGAAGGAAAAAAAAAAAAACTGTCCCTGTAGAGAGATTTTTTTTTTCCTTTTTAAAGAAATAAATATGCTTTCCTCCATCCAATTCATTGTATCTTATAGAGCAAACACCCTGGTTTGAATTCATGCTTTTAAATATGCCTTTTCTAACTTTATTTTTTACAGTTAACTGTCATTAAAAATTAGTTTTGAAAATGACATCCTAATTCCTTGTAGGTATCTCAATCTGCGTTTGTCATGCTTTTCCTTGTAAATAATTTTGTAATAAAATAAAATCCACCAGCTTTTGCGTATGTATATGTGTGTGCATATATATATATGGCCTGGATTGCAGTCAAAATAGTTTTCCAAATGAGATATGCAGTGCAAATCACATGCTCAGGATTTTATCTAATTTGGCATTTGGACAAAACACGGGCCAAATGCTCAATCTTGTAAAAATCCCTCAGGGTTTTCACTGAACACAGATGGTCAAGACCTTGGTTTTACATCTTACCCAATTAAATTGCCTTGGGTCCCTGGCTGCCATATGAAGATAGTCCCATTAATTTGTATCCAAAGAAAAGATATATTCCTAATAGGCTTCTCTCTGGTACTACTTCAAAATACTCAGTCAAGCATAGGAACTAAGTTTCATTGTGGTATTTGTCATTGGGTAATCCATGTTGAGGTCTGCACTGTGTTGCTTGATGAATATATAGATGAGATCTCAAGTGAAACTGGAGCCTTATCAAGTTCTGTGCTCTTGCTTAAGAATACCTGGAACCTGTAATTAAGTTTCAGAACTGGTATTTGCATAGGAGCTTAGTGCAGTTTGATGCATTTGAGTTTGATGGTTGACATGTCACTTCAGATAGAAGTATGATGACTGGGTAAAGTAGAGGGACTCCCAGAAACATTACTCAAGTTGGAAATGATGGAAAGATGCAAAAGAACAGCTTAGTTATATTCAAGCTTGCAGGGGAGAATGTGTAGTGTTGAGATCAGTAGAGCCCAGAAGCTTTACTGTGAGTCTAGAAAGGGTGTCCAAACAGCACAGTAAGTCTTTGGTCTCAGGGAAGTGTTCTTTGAATGCTTCCCATCTTAATCTGCAGGATGGCTGTGGAATCAGCCAGTCCACTACCAAGCTCAGTATTTTATGCCTGAATTAGTTATTGTCTCCTGGTGTCCTGTCTGGCAAGGCAATGCTTCAGTTGCTGTGTTGGTTCTGTTGGCTGTTGCTGGATTGTAAAGCAGGAAGGTCTCAGGAGCAGCCTATGAAGTAACCAAAACCCAGCATTTGGGGGCTCCAAGTAGCCTACAAAACCTTACCAACCACTGTGGTAAGTGGCACTGCATGTGTACCTTTGGGAATGACTCTCATCTTGTCTCTCCAGCTCTATTCCGGTGGCATCATGACTTAGGCACATGGTAGTGGGTCCAGGAGCACGTGGGGAGCTCTGTCCCTGGTGTTTTCCTCCTAGGAATGCCAAGCACACACCCAATACCAGTTTGAGAAGGGTCCTGCAGACAAGTCCTATGGCACCTCAGGTCAACTCACAGATGCAGCCCGTTAGGCACAGTAATATGAATCTAGTTGTTGACCTCCAGTTTGGCTTCAGTTATTAAGTGAACTTCCTTCATTTCAAATTGTTCCCAAGACTCCTTTTCCCTTCATACCCTTAAAAAGTGATCACATTATTCTTGGGTTGTTGCTTATGGGCTCGAATGGAATTTAAACTGCCTGGTTGACAATGATGAATGAATCAACTCCAAATCCCTTGATGTGGATCAGCTATATTGCATAACAATAATATTGTTGTTTAACATTTATATTGAAGTAATACCGTAAGGAATCTCAGCCATTCAGGGACCTATTTTGTTAAGCACTGAATAAAGCACATAGCAAAATAACAAGTCTTGTTCTGAAGACAAGACTGTCTAAAAGACAAGATGTACCAGTAGAAAGAGACAAAAAAAGACAAGGAGTAGAATGATATAAATGACAGTTGCATCTTTACAGAGCTTTACAGACCATGTGTGCTGCTTAATTTTCTTGCATGGTTGATCTTCCATGTTGACTCTGGATCTTGCTCAGCTCTTTCCCCTTTCATCTTTACCTGGGCTGTTAAACTCTTAAATCTCTCCCCCCATCTCTCTCTCTTGAAAATATTAAAAAATGAAGGAAATTCCCCACTGAACTTTACTATTACCTTTGGGCCATACTCTTTTAGTTGGCTTTCTGTACCTCAAATCCATATTCAGGCTTACTTGAACTAGTTCTTTTATGTAAGATGTTTGTGAAGCACCCTTTCAAATTCATTAATGAGATCCAACTATATTAAAACTGACATGTTCCCTTCCTAGCACACTTGGTAATGTTTTCAAAATTGTAATTAGGCTTGTCTGGAAAGATTTATTTTTTTTCCTTTTTTTTCCCATCTTTTCAATTAACTCATCCTTGCTGATGTTCATCATTCCCTGTGTCCTGCAGGGGGAGGGGTTTAAAATCACTCAGCTAATTGGCCTAACCATTTTCTCTAGGAGACCAGTGCCACCAATCTTAACAAGAGCAGATGTAGACCTTTTGTTTCAACAGTAGAGTTCTGTTGACTGTTTTTGAAGGTCCCACCTCCCACCCTGGTTGTACAGTGATATAAAAATGTCTTAAAAACAAATACAGCTTTAAAATACTCTGTTAATACTTGTTTTTGTTTTGTTTTGTTTTCTCCACATAAACAAAATTTGTGCATACACTCCCATGAGAAAGGAGATACTACAAGCATGTAAGAGAACACTGGGGCTCTAAGGCCATAGTTCTGGTAATTCCTACATTGAGGTCCTGTATACAGTATACATATACTTTGTTTCCCTGTACCCCGTGTATGTTGTGACACAAAGCTCAGTTGTGTGGTCCCATGATGGCATGTGCAGCAGTTATCTCTGACCTGGGAACCTTGGGTCCTGTAGGAGCTCCTGGAGCTGAATGAGCTCTACTGGCACGTGCTCTGCTCCTGGCTTGGGCAGTGTCTGACCTGCCTGTTGCATCACCAGCGAGTTCTTCATGTCCCTGTCCTGTCTTGGAAGATGCAATGAGAACATGCAGCCTCCAGACACTGTGGAGAACCACATAAGAGCTGGAAATTAAGATGTCCACAGTGAAAACCATTCACCTATGTAATTAGCTTTTTTCAGGGAAACTTGAATGGACTGAAAAATGTGCACAAGGTGACTGGAAGACGTGGGGAAAACAAAATGCATCCTCCTCCTGACCTGGAAACAGAGAAGATTTTCATCACTGGTATGACCAGGCCTTTGTGTAGCTGCTTTCTCATGAAGCAGTCAGATATGGTCTAGTCACAGGATACAAATGCACAAATGTTACTTTTTGGAATGCATTCTTCTACCCTGTATGGCTTGTACAATATTATTTAACATTATTTCTGTTACATTGTGAGCCTGTACTAAGCTATAAGCAATACTTAACTATTGTCAAATAGTTAAGTTAAATAGTTAAGTTAAAACAGGTCTGGGCGCTAACTTTAAATGCCCAAGGAAAGTGAGTGAAGTATATATATACCTAAAATACTGAATAATTCCAAACAATAAATGATTTGTGTTTGTGTGTGTGAAGAAGATACAAAAACATCATACCTTGCCTTGAAATGACACAGCAATTAGGGTTACTGAAGGATTATTGTATATGTCCTGACATGACATTAGATTAAGATTAGCTAGTATTACTTTACAGCAGGGTAATGCCTTGTCAAAGGCCTCAGACTACTCTTCCTGCACTGCACTGCCTTCTGTTTAGCTGTAGAATAGTTACAGGTTTGACCATTTTAGCATCTTCCTGCACCAGGGCTGTACCCATTTAAATGTGCTTTGGTTATTGATAATGTTCTGAAGGCAGACGTGTTTCTGGATTAGCTTGGGAGAGCAGTGTGTCTCCATAAAGTAATTACAGGATTACTGCTCAGCCAATTGGATTCTGGGGCAATTGAAACAGAAATTGTATATGCATGTAAAGAAGGCTATTATGGGGCTGGATTGCATTAAAGGAAAAATCAAAAAGAAGTGGATAAAACTGAGCAGAGGAACATGAAGGAATAGTGAGAAAAATAAATATATATGCCAGTAAATTGCGAAAACTGGTTGTTGTGATTACCTGAGCGGTCCGTCAAAATACATTTTGAAAAATGATGATGTGCCATTCTTGTGAAGACTGCAGTACTGAAGAAAAATGAAATAATGGGAGAGGGGGATAAACTCCAAACACAATCTAATTTCTTAAAGCATATATCGTGTCCTGAATGTCCAAGTCCGACAGTGTAGTCTTCTCAGAGATGCCTTTTGGCTGCCATAGGCCTTAGTCAGGAAAACATGCAGTAGCATTTGACAAAATGTGCAGGAAGGGGAAATCTTGTTGTAGTTTATTGAATGATTGATGATAATTTAAATCCAGTTCAGAAAAGCAGTTATGTTCTCGAATCATTTCTTGGCTAGCGTGCTAATAAAAATGCATTGTATTGTGCTATTGCTGAATTTCAACCAATTTAATAACAAAAAGTTGCTTACTGAGGAGCAAAAGGGATTCCTCCACGAGATGGATATATGATAGAAATTATGATGGCAAAGGCTATGGCCTTGCTTGTATTTGCTAAGTAGAGGAAAATGTTACAAAAGCTTTACTGATTTCAGAGGCGAGTGAAAGATGCGAGAGGCATTACTTCTTGACTTAAAGTGAGATTTAGGTATTTGGGGCATTTCAATGTATTACCGGTCCTGAACAGCAAGCAAAAACTCTAAAATAAAATAAAATTTCTAGATTGTCTCCTGAATGGAAATTTGTAATCAACAGAACCTAGGCTTCATGGTGCCTAAATTGCATCTAAGGATGCAAGTGCAACCTCCCGTGTTGCTCAGACAGACTAGACAAGGTGCTGTCTTGGTTTATGGAAAGGATCTTCAAGACCTATGTCCGTGAAGCAGAACGGTCCTCTGCTATGGGCAGAAGGTCATCATGAATGAACTCACCGAGCTGAGAGGCACAAAGCAAGTCCACAGAAGGTATAAATGGGCATGGGCTGCCTCGGAGGAAGCCTGGGAGAGACGCTGTCTGAAAGTGCAGGGATAAAACTGGCAAAACCCAAATTTAGCAGCAGCTGAAACGAGCATGAGACAGGAAGGGCTGCTACATCTTACCAGGTGGAAGACCTGGCCAATGTCACTGGGAGGATGCTGTCTACTGTGGTGGAAAGGCCATGGTCACTTCAGGTCCTGGGAAGATGATGGAGCAAATCCTCCGGGAAACCGTTTCCAGGCACACAAAGAATGAGGTGATTGGAAACAGCCAGTGAAGACTTACCAAGGGCAAATCATGTCTGGCCCAAATGCCTCCCACAATGAGATGAGCAGTTGTGTTGTTTACCTTGACATTAGCAAGGCTTTTGGCATAATCTCTGGTATTGTAAACAAACCAGTGCGATACAAACTGCACAAGCACATGATAAGGTGGTTGAAAGCTGGGTTGACTCAAAATGTTGTGATCAATGACACAAATTGATCAAAAAATGACACTGCTGACTGTTGGTGGCATCTCTCAAACGTTGATAATGATGCCCGGCTGGTACCTCCAGCAGTCCAGCACAAGTCAGTCCCACATCCAGCCCCCAGGCTGGGGTGCCCCATGCCAAAGTACAAGCTGGGCCCAGAGCAGAGAACACCTTTAGAGAAAAAGACCTGGGGTCCCTATGGGCAGCAGGTCGAACACATTAGCTTCCCCTGATTAGCTGTTTGGCACTGGTGAGACACACCTGGAGCACCGTGCCTGGTTTGGGGCTCACCGGTACCAGAGATGCTGAGTGAGCACAGCGGTGGATCGCTGCTGGTCAGGGGCTGGAGCACATGGGGACAGGAGGAGATGCTGCGAGAGCGGGACTTGTCCAGCCTGGAGAAGGGTGGGCTGACAGGAGGGAGCCTGCATCCATCTGGTGGGAGGGATGGGATGAGAGACAACAGGCATAAGTGGGGGCATGGAAAATTCAAACTTGATATTAGAAATATATATATATATATATATATATACCTATATATACCTATATACCTATATATATATATATATATTCACCTTAGAAGAAACACGGGAATATGTTGCCTGGAGAGGTTGTTTTCTTCGTGTCATGATTACCATATATTCCACGGCTCGTTTTAATGTACCATTTGTCCTTGCAGAATACTTCAGCTTTATCCTTCTGAAATTTCTACAGGGAAGAGAGCATTTTGTTGTCATTAGCAGCACTATGAGAATGATAGGGTTCTGAACAGAAAATGCAGTAGAATGGACAGGCAGGGAATGAGGCTGAACACTTTAATATCAGGATTTTCTAATGGATTGCCTGAAATGCTTTGCAACTGTAGAAAGGCACGTCCCTAAAGAAAGAAAGCTCATCCTCGGGGAGTAGAATTCACCTGGAAAACAGTTTTGAATGTTTTTGTTGCACAGAAATCCTCCAGCTGGACATTTTTCTTTCTATTCAGAATTAACTATCAAGTGTAAAATCCTGACTTCATCAAAGCCACTTTTGACATCAGTATAGTGAGAACTTCACCCTGCCTTTAGGAAGTCTTGAAATATTTTTGAAGATTAGATGAAGTTATAAGTAGTGAAAACAGGTATGGCAATTCCTGTTAGTGGCTTCATGGTAAAGGGCCATTCAGCCTAAAGACTGATAAAAATGTATACCTGGTATGCGTACAAAGATATGTGCATGCCCACATGTACATAAACATATGTTCAAAAGGACTGCCCTAACAGACTGGACTCCAGCTTTGGTGAACTCTGGTTAGGGTACAGCCCTACACAGGAGGAAGTACAGGGAATAACCTAGAAACTCAGGTAATATCACTTGGTTTTCATGGATGTGTTTTTTAAGGGCACTGTTGTACATATGGTAATTGTTTTTTCTTATCCTGACAATGAGTTTCTGCAACACAAATCTGTCATCTCTTCTGTCTGCTTAATTTTGCAGATGTGTTGAAGTACCTCAGATAAATAAGAGTAATCAGAGAACCACAGGATTTGCAAGATAAAGGGGGTGCTTACCTGTTCGGTTTGCCATCTGCTTTCCTTTGGACCAAATACCAGTGTATTCAGTCCAAAACAACTGTGTGTATTTCTTTTATTATTTGTGCTGCCTGCCTCATATTTAATCAGATTTTTGTTATTTTATTACAGCTCTTTACTGATATGAGTTAGGTAATTAGAAGTCCTCTAGAAAAAAATTTAACACCTGTTCTGTGCCTTAAATATTGCTCACAAAACTCAGAAAGCTGTTAAACTTTATTTTACCGAACAAATCATTATTATTGTAATGTAAGTATTACACTTTCTTTGCACTTCTGTTTTCTGAGGAAGCTGTTGAAGTCTGAGGGAAAGCTGGTTGCTGCTGGCTCTAATTGTTACAAATTATGTGAAAATTATTGCAGCAACAGAGAGGACTTTTTTTTTTTTTTTTTTTTTTCCCCAATTTTTATTTAGTTATTTATTTATTTTTGTGTGTGAAAGTAATGTTTCCATGTTTAAACAGAGAGTTGTTAGTGACTAGTTTTTAAACTGATAATTTCAATTGGCTTTACTCCATCAACCACAAGGAAAACACCTGGTGACTGCTTACTCCCAGCCAACTCTTGTTAACCTTTTGGCCTTCACGGCAACTATCAGCAGGCACCAAGTCAGTGGTACTAATAAACTGGCATTAAAACTTCCACCTGCTAATAACATCTTATTGCTTTTCAGTATTAAATAAAAGGAAATGATCTGTTTAATTACAGTCAAAGAAATGCTGTGCTGCCTTGGATGGTGGTAATAATAATGAAATGTATTGAGGGCCATGGTTACGTGAACTGATGGCTATAAAGGTAAGCTAGAATGACAGTAGCTATAACATGGTGGCTCTTTGCCTGTAGCAAATGTGAGTTATTCTTAAGATAAACTAGGGATATTTTTAAAAATCTGCATAGGCAGTTGTAAGCAAAATCATATCTAATGATTGATTTTTTTTTTTTTAATTGTTGAGGCTCCCCTTAATTGCTTTGCCTTACTGATACTTCTTAGCTTGATATTTTTGTTGTTGTGTTTGTTATTGTTTTTTTAACCTGTTCGCAAAAAGTCTGAGTATGAATCACTGATTCCACCCTAAATGAAGCTGCAGCAGTGCAACTTGGCTAAACTTTACAAAACCAGGGTTGGTTCAGCTGAAGTTCTGCTTTTTTTGGACTTGTCAGCTCATTTTCAATATTCCTTCACTCTCTCCTTCTGGCTGAGCACAAAGGCTGATCCTCTGGAGTCCAGGTCCCCTGAAACTAGCACATGCACACCAAAACCTTTCCTTACGTCGTTCGTAATCCTTCAATGCAGTTACATGTTATAGCCTGAGGAGGGTGTAAGAGGGCCTGAGGAGGGGGTAAGAGGGCCTGTTACTATCCTGGTTTCTTCACAGAAGAGGACCCCTGTTAAGAAAGGCACTG
>NC_048893.1:92998843-93008516 GCF_011077185.1 Oxyura jamaicensis
GGGTAAAGGAAGCTCTTGAGCCAATTGTGCTCTCTACTTCCATATTCATTTGTGACTCCCATAGTTCCCCCACAATCCACTGTAGTATTGTTTTTTCTCATGTCTGTGCTGCACATTTTTTTATTATTTATTTATCTATTTTTTCCAATGGGTACAGTTCAGACGCTATTGACTTTAACACCTGCCTAAAAACTGCTTGTCTGGAGTTTTCCTTATATTTAAGGAAGTCTCATGTGAGAAGTAGGCTGAGTTAGCAATTCAGTCTTCCCAGATGTGCATGTTTCTTTGCTTCATCTTCTAATTCCTACCCAGTTACCTTAAATATTCTAGGACAAAATTACCTGGATGTTGAGTCACCTGTAACACAGCTCTTTTTCAGTGGAGATCGGGTCTGCATTTTGAAATGGGGAATACACATACCACTTCCTTTATCATATTGTAAGTGCAAGATGCTATGCCCTACTGATAGGTGATCTTCTTACCTATTCCAAAGTGGCCAGCTTTGCAATGTTTTTTTTTTTTTTTTTTTTTTTTTTTGTTTTGTTTTTTTTCCCCAGCAGGAAATTATTTCATTTTGATAATATTACAACCTGTACAAATTCCAAGAATTTTAGTGCCTTGAAATATACAGAGATCCATCAAAATTAAGATTACCCTTTTAAAAAGAAGTGTAATGCAACAGTACTTCGCTCTTAATTATATGGTGGGATGTTTAATATGTGGGAGTGTTTGGTCCAACAAGCTCATGAATGGCAAAATAAATGGAATAGGGAGCATATAATATCCATTGCACTGGCCACAGACAAGTGAATTAATGGGTTATGCAACATGTTCCATCGTCTCGCAACTTCCAGAGAAAGAAGGACCCAGGTGGAGGAACTGTAAAGTCAAGGGAATCTTGGTTCATGTCAACCCTGTTTCACCAGCTTAACTCTAGTATTTATTTCTTCTGTGACCCTTGACTGGGTCGTCAGCATTATGTAACATTACTGCGGCGGACTGTTGAGAGGCAATAACTTCAAAGACAGTATATCTTTAAAAGGACAGAGGAAAACACTAATGCTATAAGTGCTGTTTGAGTGTTTATACCTTTGCTTTTTTTTTTTTTTTTCTCTGCTTTGCAGAAAAACTGTTGTTGGGAATACTTAGGCAACTGCCATTCTGCTTTTAAACAGAAAATGAAATTCCTAGCTTCTTCTTTCTTGTTTTTCACTTTCTTGATCAAGATGTAGGCAACGTATGTTTCTGTCAGGGGCCCGTTTTAAAAGCATATGAGCTGTGTGGACAGAGGAATAAAAGGCCATGATAAGCTATTTAAAGAAAAAAAAAAAAAGTATAATTTGTATGGGGATGATTTCCAGCGAGCAAAGTCATTGCATGATGCACATCTTTTTGCTAAAGATCATCAGTTTATGGTGAGTAAGTCAATCAAACATTATGATTTACAGAGATCTGCAACTGTTCTAAATAAGTTGTTTCAAATTTGCAGGGTTAGCTGTGTGCCTGTGGCTTAATGAAGTTTTTAATTGTTTCAGTCAATATCAGTGAACTAAGATGTACTACTCTGAACAGTGCTCTGGTGTGTGGCCTGCTGATTTCAGTTTTTTTGTTTGTTTGTTTTTTAAAAAACAAAACAAAAAAAAAAACTTTGCAGCTACAAAACTGCAAGTCTGTGCATTTTGGTGTGACTCATTTTAGGAAATCAGTTATACAGTTGTTATTAAAACACATCCTCTCATATTAATGTGTAATTTGTGAGAAAACTTCTAGTTTGCTTCTATGGCCACATGCCCTCCTTCCTAGCCCTGGAAATGCCCTATAGTTTCAGTAACACAGATAAAACGTGAAATCAGACTTTGTGAAATTGTTTCTGCTGTGCTTGACTCCACCTTGCTTTTTGGGTCTTGTATAGCTTTATCCTTACTTAAAATGTTTTCAGTGGAGAGGCAATTTGTTTATTATCTTTGTGTTCTTTTGCCCTGATGTTACCAAAGGTAGGAAAGACTTTGGAGAAAGTAATATTGTCGAAATTTAAGTGGAGATGAAGAGAAATTATGTGGCTGTCTGTCATGGTAGTGACAAAAAATTGTAGAGGTGTAACTTCAGAGCATCACTGTCCACTTACATGAAGTATATCACTCTCTGCTTACATGTACCTGAACTAACCTCCCCAGGAGATACAACTTCCAGTATAAACTTTGCTGATGAGCTAATATAGCTTTTCTTAATAAAACATTTCAGACACTTTGCAATCAGGTTTAATAATAGATTTGAAAAAAGGTAACAACAATGATGTTTATAGCTAAGAGACACAGAAAAGAAAAACATTTCAGTGGTGGTATGATGGCTTGACTTTAGAGGGTCACTGAAATCAGACTAGGTGTCGAGTCTCAGAAAAGGGCAGCATTTTTGAACCTGCTGTTTGAACTGATATTTAGCAACAAACTTTCCTGAAGGAGAACTGTCTGCTATGGGAGACTTGATTGCTTGGGAGACAATTGTTCCAACAATGTGCTTATAGAAGGTTGCTTTTCTTTCTGAAAAGGATGGGTCAAAAGCAGCACATTCAACGGATCAGAAAATGGGAAAACACCTTTTGAGGACTTATGGTTGTAGGGTTTGTTTTGTATTTCTTGTTTTGTATTATTTGTGCGAAGACTTATAACAAGAAGGCAGAAAGGATGGATGCCTGGTCAGTGAAAGTGAACATAACTCCCGAGCTGGAAATGCAAAATTGTAGGTCAAGCAGATGGTTTCTTTGATGGGACTGAATACAGAACTAGTTTTGCAAGGGATTTGTTTTTTGGAATCACAGCCAAAAGCATGAATATAAGAGGAAATAGCTGGTTATATGGCAATGTATTGGGGCATAGTAACAGACTGTACACAGAATAATAATTGGGTTGGTCAAATGCCTTTTGTGCCTGAGGCATGTACTCCAAAACACTCAAAGAGCAGCTAGTTAAATGCCTGTAGCACAGCATCCAGGCAGTCAAACAAAACCTCTCCACAGAAAACTGTACAAAACACAACTTTGAGCAGTCACGCTACTCAAACCATTAAACTATTCACTCTATCCACTGCTTTTTTACAGAGTGGTGTAGGATCTTCTTCTAGCTGATGGGATGTGGCTGTTGTTCCTTCAGGCCAACGTGACAGAGAACTTAGCTCTAGGTGTTGTCTAGCTGGAACTGAAGGATGGGTGGGTTTTTGGTTTTGTTTTGGATTGGTTTTGATTCTGCTACTAACTGAACTTTTGAAATGGTTCAATAAATGACATAAAATCCTCTCTTCTTTCTGTAAGACAAGGTGCCTCCTATTTTCTGCTCCGAAACTCGGAAAACCTAAGAGCTGCTTGCCTCACCAGTCTCTGCCACAGTAGCTGTTCATCCTCCTCAGCTTCATCAAAAGCAGGATCCAGGGAAACAAAATCTGTGCTTTCTTGCTGCAGCTGACTCCCATGTTCAGGGTTTCCTGTAAGAATGACAGAATTGCTGGTGGTGCATGGGAACTGCCATCAAAAATGTTTTATGGGGGGAGTGTCATATTTTTTACCAAGCTCACACTCAGATCACCTGGGTTTGCCAGATAAACCCCAAGAAATAAATCTCTTAATACCAGGACACCCTCCCACAGGCTGGGGAGTCATAAGAGAGGAACGGGGTTAGGGCCAGGCCAGGCTGTGGCCCTGTGAGTGACCTGTCTCTGTGAGGCCCATGGTGGGCAGGGCTGTGGGAGCTGGATTCTGGCCTTGCTGGGGCAGGGGCTGATGGCCCTGGAGATGAGATTGGGCTCTGGGCTCAGTGGTGAAGGGAGACAGCCAGGGCTGGAAGTGCTGTCAGGGCCCTGACAGGCATTCGTTGTCCTCTGGTACAAAGACAGATTTGGTTCAGGGTCCTCTGTGTCACTCAAGGCCTCTGCCCAGGTGGCCTCTCTTTATAAATCTCAGTGGAAACCTTTTCTTAAGCTCTTCTTTAACACATTTTTCTCCCTATCTATGGGCACTGTTGGTCAAAAGAACTGGCTGTATCTGAGCTTTGAACTACAGCTCCATTACTACAAGGCAGTGTTGATCGTTTCTTAAGGGCTGTGTTCCTCTCTGTGTGGTGGCAGATGCAAATGGCTGTCATGATACTGATCTTAATCTTTCCAGGAATCATAGAATGGCTTGGGTTGGAAGAGACCTTAAAGATCACCTAATTCCACCCCACTGCCATGGACAGGGACACCTCCAACCAGACCAGGTTGCTCAAAACCCCATCCAGTCTGGCCTTGAACACCTCCAGGGATGGAGCACCCACAGCTTCTCTGGGCAGCCTGTACCAGTGCCTCACCATCCTCTGAGTGGAGAACTTCATCCTAAACTTGAATCTAAATTTCCTCCTTTTAGTTTAAAGGCATTCCCCCTTGCTCTGTCATTATCTGCCCAAGCAAAAAGTTACTCTCTATCCTTTTTATAAGCCCCCTTTAAGTATTGAAAACCTACAATAAGGTCACCCCTGAGCCTTCTCTTCTTCAGGCTGAACAGTCCCATCTCTCTGTCTTTCTTATGAAAATGGTTCCTGTGCTGAGATAGTGGGGTGAACAGCCTTATTTCTTCAAGGGCTTGGTGGAATGTACTGAAGAGAGAAACAGAATATTTCTCACTTTTGACAGGGAGCTTAGCCATAGCTGCAATGCCATTATGTGCTGTATATTTGACCTGGACATCATATGTAAACATTTTTAATAAGCACAGGTCATTTAAGGAGCCAGCCTGCTCTCAGAGCAGTCCTCAGTTCTTACTGGTGTCATTAGCCTCTGTGAACATCTTGTTTTCTGTTAGACTTTCCAGTATTAGTCTTTTGCCAAACTGATCTTGTTTTATGTTAGTTTATAGTCTCAGGTCTGTGGAATTCTCAGTGCTTGTCTAAAACTGTTTTTCCTACTGATTATCTATCCATCTATCTCAATGCATAGTTACCATAGTGGACCATGCAGAGCCAGGGTTCTTGTACAAGGAATTAAATTTAGAAGCTGTGGTACGTGGGACTAAAGAAATATTAAAGACCTTCACTGACGGTCTCTGGAAAGCAATTGCAGTTCTGCTTTCTGTATGTTCTTTTGTTTGCACTGGCAAAGATAGATAGACACCAAGACAGGAAGGCTACCAGGAATCTGAAGTGAACATGTATGAGCATGCTGATGGATTAATATGTATGAAAGACACATGGCTTCTCTTGCAAAAGGAAACACTCCCTTTGCAGAGTGTGATAAACTGTTAATGTTCTTTTTTCCTCCTGCAACATTGCCTATAATTGCTAGGGAGGGAGGGGGAGAAAGCTTATATATAAATTTCCTGGAGCACTGTTCAGTACCCACAGTGTGGATTTTCAACACTATTTTTAGGCTATTGCTTGCTGAGTTACAATGTGGATAGCTATGTGCACTTTGAAGCCACAGAAGACCATAAAGACTGCAAATTCCAGGGGGGAAATTGTGCTGTCCTTCTGCCTCTCCTCATGGAAGAGTTTTAGAATTTTCTTTCATTGTTGCCCCACATTCAATCTATTTGTTGTCAACAATATTAGAAGCCACAGTGGACATGGACTTCTGGCTACTGCTGACAATTTTATATTGATGCAGTTAGATACTCTCCTTTTAAACATTGGCCCATCCAAAGCAGAACTAATGCAACCAATTCATCTGCTTGCCAATGTACAGATTGTTCCTCAAGTAAAGATCAGTCTTGAGTAGTGGGACAGAAATGTCATGCTGTTTTATAATGGCTGGGGAGTAGATCTGAAAATGAAACGCTATCTGAAATTATTTATCCAAAACAGCTCATTTTTCTGTTAATAATCTTGAGGAGCTACATAATGAATTTGCAAAATGAAAAACATAGTTTAAAAACGTCAACCTTGTTCTTTGGCACTTTATGCTAATCAGTATAGTTTAAGCAACCTTTTGTACCATGTATAACAAAATTCTGTGCTGAAGAGAGAAATATTGCTTACATTTTCATTATGAGAAGATTATGATAGATTCCATCTTTGCATTGCATGCATCTTATATATTTTAAGAGGGTTGAGAAGGTATGGGAAAGTTGCCTTACAGCCATTCAATAGCATAATCCTTGCCCGATTTTATGTTTAAACAAAGCAGGGCACTTACAAAACGTGTCCTTTTGTGCTCCCGATTTCCCTCCTGCCACAGGTATTCCTGCTAGACCTAGATCAATGCTATGACTGCTTGATCTTGCTCAGAACTTAGCTACGCCAAAAGGCTCATTTCTCACATATTTACTCTCAAATTTGCTACCCTTTTGCCTTTGTTACAGCCTCGTTATTGCAAACAAGGTCTTAAATTTCACAGGCTGAAATAATTCAGGGGAGAACAACTGGGAGTCAGTAAATTTAGAGGTAGCAATAGGAGAGCATATAAAGGCTCTGCTGAGGAACTTAAAAGAGAATGGTGAGGCCTTCAGATACAAATAAAGTGGCTGTATTACATCCTGTATGCTGAAGTGCATCTATACATGCATCTGCTTGATTTTTTTAAACTTCTGTCCATTAACCAGCTGCTTCATTTCTGGCAGAGCCATCTTGGGTGTACCTCCCAGTACAAACAGGGGGAAAGATTCTGCCTCAAGGGAGCCCAGCTTTACCTCTGACCAGATAAAGGAGTGTGTGAGGAGAGAACTGGCAAAATTTTAGGGTGTGTCACTGATTTTTGTAGAAGCCTATCAACATGCTCCTGATCTGGTACTGAAACATGAATTGCTTGTCACTGTTTCTCCTGCAGTTTTCATTTCCTTTGCAAGTGACATATAAACATCATCTGAGAAGAAACAATTTCTGTTGTTGTTTTCTTTCAGTTATAAGACAAGAGTCAATTTTTATAGGAAAATTCCAAATCTTTGAAATTTTTCAACGGATTGGGTGATAAGTCAGTCTTTGGGAGGAAAAAAAAATTATGCCCTAAATTGTGCAGTACTGTCTGTAGGAAATCCTATCACAGGTGACCAGTATTATGCATTTTTTCATAACTTTTAAAGGATTGCTTGGCTTTACAATGTGCACACTTTCCAGGAGTCTAATTTTGTTTGTTTTGGTTCTTTAAGGTTCTGTGAGTTCACTCTAGAAAATATCTCCTTGCCAACATTCCTGTTTGCATTGTGGCTACTGTACAAATTTAGGTAACAAAAGTCTTTTGAATATGATTTTCAAAATTTCCTGATTGCACTTTAAGAAACAACCCACCTTTCAGAACGTTTGAACTACATGAAATGGAGAAGAACAAATCTCTGACAAGTTGTAATAGTGAAGGTTAATTTTGAAGCAGTATATATGTTTACTGCTTCTTAAGGGGATATCTCACACCTTTGCATGCTACTTAGTTGTTTCTGGAGCTGAAGAAACACTGCTTAAAAGGATTAATTTGGAAGGCACTCCTGAGACTTTGGAAGGTAAACAACTGTTTCTTTACTGTCAATATGGCAATTAAGGTCCAGAAGATTAAAGAAAAGAAAGTAAATGCAGTTTTGGCTCCTACAGTAGACCGATGGCTTAGTGATGCTCTGCATATTTAATGAGGTGCCTTAATGATTCTGGAGCAGCGAAATCCAGATCAGATGTGACAACTTTATATATTAGTGGACTGCAGAATATGAGTTATGTGATGCCCAGAGTTAGGCAGACAGGGTTTCTTAATCTTAAGATTGGTGTCCAGATTGTTTTGGCAAATGACACTTCCTTCAAATACCAGGGATGTGCTGCATGTGTCCAGCTGTCTGAAGGTTTTCTCCTTTGACCTCTTTTAATAACATTCTTACCAATACTTTCATCCAGTTCTGGTTTTGTGTGTAAAGAGAATGAAGAGTCTTCCCAGTGAAGTTATTAAAACGGCAGCATTACTGCAATTTAAATTGTGAATTTCAGAGATACTGAGGCACTCCAGAGTGACATTAAAGAAAAACATTGAAGAAAAAAATGCCAATCCCTTCACAGCCATTAAGACTTATGGGCCATCTTCATTCTTAGCTGCTTTGTTCACTGCATAATGCACAAAGTAGCCTTAAATTAGGCTTTAACATCCCCACTGTTCATTTTCTCCTAGTTTCTTCTTTTGGGCAGCACATTTATCCTTAAGGGGGCGACTGTCACGTCTCTTCAAAATATAACTTCAGAAAATTAATTACGTTGTCTTTCTCAAGTGGGTGGGCACTTAGAGGAGGTTTAATTTGAATTTGGAGATTAAGAATGTCTAAAGTCAATTCAGAATGTTGTATGTGTGATATTATAGTTGTCAAAGCTGGCATAGTGGGAGGACAGCTCTACTTTCACAATTCTTTTCTCCACCTATCCCACCACCCCAATGCTGCTTCTGCTGTTTCTAATCCCAAGTCTGTTTTGCTTCAAAGTTGGAGTAGGAAAGAGATCTTCCTTTGAAGAAGCCAAGCAATGGAGAAGTAGGTTTTGAACAAGATCCTAATATGCACCTTAGGGAGCTGTTGATAACTTTTATTTTGGCACACCACCACTTCTAAAATGGCAGTGTTAGTTTCAAGTCCTCTGGATTTTCTTCATGACAAATTCAGGGAGAAATAAGTATGTTTGCTCTACTAGCTAAGTGAGGAATTTAATCTGTTCTGCCTTGTCTTCATTTACCTGCCCTGCTCTATCAATTCTGCCACACTGAATGACAATTTAAAGAAATGCTGCCATAGTGCCAGGACAGCTCAGTTGTTATCCAGAATGGCTGATGGAAAACTAGCTCATGCTGCAGAGCCCTCTTCCTGTGGAGGTGAAATCTCCTGTCATAATAGTGATACCACCGGGAAGGAAGTTGGATGTGCACAAGTTAATGGACACAAATTGGATGCATCCAGGATTGCTGAGGGATGCTGTTTATTACCTTGGAAAGGTCTTAGTGACTGGGGGAGCTCTGCTCCTGTTAGCTGGATGAAAGCAAACTTCATGATAGTTGTGAAAGAGAGAGGAGGAGGAGGATCTGATGGGTTACAGGCCTGTCAGCCTCACCTTAAACCCCGTCAAGATGGTGGAGCAAATCCTCTCTCTTTCAGAGGCTGGAATGGGCTGGCAGGGGCCTCCTGCAGCTCAGCAAGGGCAACTTTCAGCAGAGCCACACCAGCCAAGTCCTGCAGTGTGTTAGCAGGAGTGAGGACAACAATCCTTCTGCTCTCTTTGGCACCAGTGGGACTGCAGCTGGAGCACAGCACCCCACTGGGGGCATCCCCTCAGAGATGCTGAGGTACAGGGGTGAGTCCAGTGATGGGTTGCTGCCGGTCACGGTGGTGGAGATGGAGTCAGGCTCTGGTGTTACTGGGGTAGCATGTGACAAATAGCACGTGTTATAACGTGGGAATTTCAGCTGGGTATTAGAAAACATCCTGGCTGTGGCATGACTATATGCTCATTGTGTATCCTGACTCTTAGTTATTCTTTTACATTTGCCTCTGCTTTTCAGAGCCAGAAGCTGGGTTAGAAATGCATCTCTCTTTGTTTGGATACTACTGGATGTTCTACATACGCAGATTTACCTGTGCACTTCTGTTTTTACATTTGTGACTTTTCCAGTAAGGTTGAATTAGACGTCTGTTTCCCCTTCTCTGCTGACACCCTCTCCCCTCCATCTTCCCCCCCCCCCCGTCCCCAGGCCCGGGGGGGGGGGG